>NC_054705.1:45295506-45530506 GCF_016097555.1 Gigantopelta aegis | reverse complement strand
ACTCAATATTCTAATGTAACGTATGTCACAATTAACTCAATATTCTACTGTAAAGTATGTCACAATTAACTCAATATTCTATTGTAAAGTATGTCACAATTAACTCAATATTCTAATGTAAAGTATGTCACAATTAACTCAATATTCTAATGTAACGTATGTCACAATTAACTCAATATTATAATGTGAAGTATCTTAAAATTAACTCAATATTCTAATGTAAAGTATGTCACAATTAACTCAATATTCTAATGTAAAGTATGTCACAATTAACTCAATATTCTAATGTAAAGTATGTCACAATTAACTCAATATTCTAATGTGAAGTATCTTATAATTAACTCAATATTCTAATGTAACGTATGTCACAATTAAATCAATATTCTAATGTAAAGTATGTCACAATTAACTCAATATTCTAATCTGAAGTATGTCACAATTAACTCAATATTCTAATGTAAAGTATCTTACAATTAACTCAATATTCTAATGTAACGTATGTCACAATTAACTTAATATTCTACTGTAAAGTATGTCACAATTAACTCAATATTCTACTGTAAAGTATGTCACAATTAACTCAGTAAAGTATGTCACAATTAACTCAGTATTCTAATATAAAGTATGTCACAATTAACTCAATATTCTAATGTAAAGTATGTCACAATTAACTCAGTATTCTAATGTAAAGTATGTCACAATTAACTCAGTATTCTAATGTAAAGTATGTCACAATTAACTCAGTATTCTAATGTAAAGTATGTCACAATTAACTCAATATTCTAATGTAAAGTATGTCACAATTAACTCAGTATTCTAATATAAAGTATGTCACAATTAACTCAGTATTCTAATGTAAAGTATGTCACAATTACCTCAGTATTCTAATGTAAAGTATGTCACAATTAACTCAATATTCTAATGTAAAGTATGTCACAATTAACTCAGTATTCTAATGTAAAGTATGTCACAATTAACTCAGTATTCTAATGTAAAGTATGTCACAATTAACTCAGTATTCTAATGATCACAATAAAGTATGTCACAATTAACTCAGTATTCTAATGTAAAGTATGTCACAATTAACTCAATATTCACAATTAATGTAAAGTATGTCACAATTAACTCAGTGTGTCACAATTAACTATTTTAATGTAAAGTATGTCACAATTAACTCAGTATTCTAATGTAAAGTGTGTCACAATTAACTCATTATTCGAATGTAAAGTATGTCACAATTAACTCAATATTTTAATGTAAAGTATGTCACAATTAACTCAGTATTCTAATGAAAAGTGTGCACAATTAACTCAGTATTCTAATATAAAGTATGTAACAATTAACTCAGTATTCGAATGAAAAGTGTGTCACAATTAACTCAGTATTCTAATATAAAGTATGTCACAATTAACTCAGTATTCGAATGAAAAGTGTGTCACAATTAACTTAGTATTCTAATGAAAAGTGTGTCACAATTAACTCAGTATTCGAATGTAAAGTATGTCACAATTAACTCAGTATGCTAATGTAAAGTATGTCACAATTAACTCAATATTCTAATGTGAAGTATGTCACAATTAACTCAAATTCTAATGTAAAGTATGTCACAATTAACTCAGTATTCTAATGTGAAGTATGTCACAATTACCTCAGTATTCTAATGTAAAGTATGTCACAATTACCTCAATATTCTAATGTAAAGTATGTCACAATTAACTCAATATTTTAATGTAAAGTATGTCACAATTAACTCAGTATTCTAATGTAAAGTATGTCACAATTAACTCAGTATTCTAATGAAAAGTGTGTCACAATTAACTCAGTATTCTAATATAAAGTATGTCACAATTAACTCATTATTCGAATGTAAAGTGTGTCACAATTAACTCAATATTTTAATGTAAAGTATGTCACAATTAACTCAGTATTCTAATGTAAAGTGTGTCACAATTAACTCATTATTCGAATGTAAAGTATGTCACAATTAACTCAATATTTTAATGTAAAGTATGTCACAATTAACTCAGTATTCTAATGAAAAGTGTGTCACAATTAACTCAGTATTCTAATATAAAGTATGTAACAATTAACTCAGTATTCGAATGAAAAGTGTGTCACAATTAACTCAGTATTCTAATATAAAGTATGTCACAATTAACTCAGTATTCGAATGAAAAGTGTGTCACAATTAACTTAGTATTCTAATGAAAAGTGTGTCACAATTAACTCAGTATTCGAATGTAAAGTATGTCACAATTAACTCAATATTCTAATGTGAAGTATGTCACAATTAACTCAATATTCTAATGTGAAGTATGTCACAATTAACTCAAATTCTAATGTAAAATATGTCACAATTAACTCAGTATTCGAATGAAAAGTGTGTCACAATTAACTCAGTATTCTAATATAAAGTATGTCACAATTAACTCAATATTCTAATGTGAAGTATGTCACAATTAACTCAAATTCTAATGTAAAATATGTCACAATTAACTCAGTATTCGAATGAAAAGTGTGTCACAATTAACTCAGTATTCTAATATAAAGTATGTCACAATTAACTCAGTATTCGAATGAAAAGTGTGTCACAATTAACTTAGTATTCTAATGAAAAGTGTGTCACAATTAACTCAGTATTCGAATGTAAAGTATGTCACAATTAACTCAGTATGCTAATGTAAAGTATGTCACAATTAACTCAATATTCTAATGTGAAGTATGTCACAATTAACTCAAATTCTAATGTAAAGTATGTCACAATTAACTCAGTATTCTAATGTGAAGTATGTCACAATTACCTCAGTATTCTAATGTAAAGTATGTCACAATTACCTCAATATTCTAATGTAAAGTATGTCACAATTAACTCAATATTTAATGTAAAGTATGTCACAATTAACTCAGTATTCTAATGTAAAGTATGTCACAATTAACTCAGTATTCTAATGAAAAGTGTGTCACAATTAACTCAGTATTCTAATATAAAGTATGTCACAATTAACTCATTATTCGAATGTAAAGTGTGTCACAATTAACTCAATATTTTAATGTAAAGTATGTCACAATTAACTCAGTATTCTAATGTAAAGTGTGTCACAATTAACTCATTATTCGAATGTAAAGTATGTCACAATTAACTCAATATTTTAATGTAAAGTATGTCACAATTAACTCAGTATTCTAACGAAAAGTGTGTCACAATTAACTCAGTATTCTAATATAAAGTATGTAACAATTAACTCAGTATTCGAATGAAAAGTGTGTCACAATTAACTCAGTATTCTAATATAAAGTATGTCACAATTAACTCAGTATTCGAATGAAAAGTGTGTCACAATTAACTTAGTATTCTAATGAAAAGTGTGTCACAATTAACTCAGTATTCGAATGAAAAGTGTGTCACAATTAACTCAGTATGCTAATGTAAAGTATGTCACAATTAACTCAATATTCTAATGTGAAGTATGTCACAATTAACTCAAATTCTAATGTAAAGTATGTCACAATTAACTCAGTATTCTAATGTGAAGTATGTCACAATTACCTCAGTATTCTAATGTAAAGTATGTCACAATTACCTCAATATTCTAATGTAAAGTATGTCACAATTAACTCAATATTTTAATGTAAAGTATGTCACAATTAACTCAGTATTCTAATGTAAAGTATGTCACAATTAACTCAGTATTCTAATGAAAAGTGTGTCACAATTAACTCAGTATTCTAATATAAAGTATGTCACAATTAACTCATTATTCGAATGTAAAGTGTGTCACAATTAACTCAATATTTTAATGTAAAGTATGTCACAATTAACTCAGTATTCTAATGTAAAGTGTGTCACAATTAACTCATTATTCGAATGTAAAGTATGTCACAATTAACTCAATATTTTAATGTAAAGTATGTCACAATTAACTCAGTATTCTAATGAAAAGTGTGTCACAATTAACTCAGTATTCTAATATAAAGTATGTAACAATTAACTCAGTATTCGAATGAAAAGTGTGTCACAATTAACTCAGTATTCTAATATAAAGTATGTCACAATTAACTCAGTATTCGAATGAAAAGTGTGTCACAATTAACTTAGTATTCTAATGAAAAGTGTGTCACAATTAACTCAGTATTCGAATGTAAAGTATGTCACAATTAACTCAATATTCTAATGTGAAGTATGTCACAATTAACTCAATATTCTAATGTGAAGTATGTCACAATTAACTCAAATTCTAATGTAAAATATGTCACAATTAACTCAGTATTCGAATGAAAAGTGTGTCACAATTAACTCAGTATTCTAATATAAAGTATGTCACAATTAACTCAATATTCTAATGTGAAGTATGTCACAATTAACTCAAATTCTAATGTAAAATATGTCACAATTAACTCAGTATTCGAATGAAAAGTGTGTCACAATTAACTCAGTATTCTAATATAAAGTATGTCACAATTAACTCAGTATTCGAATGAAAAGTGTGTCACAATTAACTTAGTATTCTAATGAAAAGTGTGTCACAATTAACTCAGTATTCGAATGTAAAGTATGTCACAATTAACTCAGTATGCTAATGTAAAGTATGTCACAATTAACTCAATATTCTAATGTGAAGTATGTCACAATTAACTCAAATTCTAATGTAAAGTATGTCACAATTAACTCAGTATTCTAATGTGAAGTATGTCACAATTACCTCAGTATTCTAATGTAAAGTATGTCACAATTACCTCAATATTCTAATGTAAAGTATGTCACAATTAACTCAATATTTTAATGTAAAGTATGTCACAATTAACTCAGTATTCTAATGTAAAGTATGTCACAATTAACTCAGTATTCTAATGAAAAGTTTGTCACAATTAACTCAGTATTCTAATATAAAGTATGTCACAATTAACTCATTATTCGAATGTAAAGTGTGTCACAATTAACTCAATATTTTAATGTAAAGTATGTCACAATTAACTCAGTATTCTAATGTAAAGTGTGTCACAATTAACTCATTATTCGAATGTAAAGTATGTCACAATTAACTCAATATTTTAATGTAAAGTATGTCACAATTAACTCAGTATTCTAACGAAAAGTGTGTCACAATTAACTCAGTATTCTAATATAAAGTATGTAACAATTAACTCAGTATTCGAATGAAAAGTGTGTCACAATTAACTCAGTATTCTAATATAAAGTATGTCACAATTAACTCAGTATTCGAATGAAAAGTGTGTCACAATTAACTTAGTATTCTAATGAAAAGTGTGTCACAATTAACTCAGTATTCGAATGTAAAGTATGTCACAATTAACTCAGTATGCTAATGTAAAGTATGTCACAATTAACTCAGTATGCTAATGTAAAGTATGTCACAATTAACTCAATATTCTAATGTGAAGTATGTCACAATTAACTCAAATTCTAATGTAAAATATGTCACAATTAACTCAGTATTCTAATGAAAAGTGTGTCACAATTAACTCAGTATTCTAATATAAAGTATGTCACAATTAACTCAGTATTCGAATGTAAAGTGTGTCACAATTAACTCAATATTCTAATGTAAAGTGTGTCACAATTAACTCAATATTCTAATGTATGTCACAATTAACTCACTATTCGAATGTAAAGTGTGTCACACAAGGCTTAATGTGGTGTACAGTATGTAACAAATGGACTAATATGTTAATGTATTTTCAGTAGTAGTAGGTCACATGTGGCTTAGTATTCTAAAGTGATGTGTCTTTCGGTAACGTTTGTGAAACACACACGCACACGCACGCACACACACGTACACATACGCATACACATACAATGAATGAATGAATGGAATAATAAGTGAATGAATAAATGAATGAATGAATGTTTAACGAAACCTCAGCACAAAAAAATACACATCGGCTATTGGGTGTCACAAAAGGTAAGAATATATATGAAAATATTGTACATACATACATACAACATATATACATATATGCAACATACATACATACATATATACAACATACATACATACATATATACAACATACATACATACATACATACATACATACATACATACATACATACAATACATACTAGCCAGTGCCAGGTCTGCCCAATGTTTCATGCACGTAAGCGGGATCGACCGCGTAGATTGTAGGCCCCATGCATATGGTTGAGTTAAAGAAACTTCCTTTTTATGGAAGCTTCGATAGCTCAGAGCGTATCGTGGTTAGCCTTGCAATTTGCGGGCGAATCGGTGCCACAGGTTCGAGTCCCAGCAACGGCATGAGTCAATTTTTGAGGCCAGAAAGGATTTAGTTATCCCCTGCGCCAGTGCGTTAATATCTATGTAAGTAATAGTCAACCTCGACATACATACAATATATAGATATTCATACATCAATACATACATACATGTAACAAACATACATACATACATACATACATACATACATATATACATGCATACATACATACATACATACAACATACATCATACTCACTCACTCACTCACTCACTCACTCAATCACTTACTCACATACATACAAACATAAACACATACGTACATACATTCATAGGAGTCACAATTGGCTGAAATTCTGGCACGAATCATATCCAATTAAGGTTCAAGCACGCAGTCCTGGTCAGATGCCTCAGCTCTCTGGGCCGTCTGTCCAGGTCAGTGGGTTAGTTGTTAGTGGTTAGCGAGCGAGAAGAGGGTGTAGTGGTCTTACACCTACCCATTGAGTCATTAAAACTCGCCCTGGGTGTGAGCTGGTACCGGGATGCGAACCCTGTACCTACCAGCCTTATGTCCGGTGGTGTCGTGGTTAAGCCGGTTTGGCCCGAATCAAAACCTGCCGGATCAAACACAAATATATGTGATAATAACCTCCGTAAGATTCCGTCGATCTGCCGGAGACCTAACCACAAGTCTTCCGGCTAGCTACAAGTCTGCTTTGGATTTGCCTCTCGCCAGGGTTGGTGTACCGTATACTGATTTTAAACATAATATTAACCCATTTATCTTTTCGACTTGGCAACATGATTGGGACGGTGCGGTTGCGAACAAGCTTCATGCTGTCAAGTCAGTCTGGGGATAGTCAGTCCTCATATAGGCAGTGCAGGAAGGATGAAATAGTCTTGTGTCGTGTTATACCTACTTGACCCATTCATTTATCTTGAAGGATCCTCCACCTCAGTGTGAACACTGTCGGTGTACTCTGACGGTGCGCCACATTTTGGTGCAGTGTAAGCATCTCAAACAAACTCGAACAAAATATTTGGGTCAAAGAAAAGTAATGGAATCATTTCAATTCCATCCAGAACATTTATTACAATTTCTACATGATACGGACTTTTATTCTAAATTTTAATTTTATCTCTCTGTGATCTTTGTCTTTTTCGCACAGTTCTTTACACTGTGTTTTTATTAACTTTTGAATTTTTATATTGATGGTTATCATCACTTACGTTTTGCATTTGCATGTGTTTTTCGTGCTGGGGTGTCGTTAATCATTCATTCATTCATTCCTGTTGGCTAAGATCATGCGTTTAGTAAAAATGACTCCATTTCGTAAGGCCTTACTTCTAAACTGATTTAACATTCAGTTATTTCAAACATGCACGGAGACGTGGGCGCGATTGCACACGACTGTACGAAACTGTTTTGTTTACATGTGACGCTAATTACAACGTGGACCACGGCAAACAACCGATTCGATCGTAACTGGTAATTAAATAAAGTTGAAGAATTTAGTTCGCAGACGCAGTTTCCACATGTACGGCCGGATCAATATAAGAGTGGTATGTAACAAAAGCACACAGCGCCACTGTTCTGAGCAGAGACCTTTACCACGTGTGAATCAACCAATACGGGTTCATAACACATGCATTCTCAAAGTGAAAGTCTGTTCTGTTAAACAACACCACTAAAGCATAGTATCAGTCGGTTGAGCGCTCGCTTGAGGTGCTTGCGTCGCAGGATCAAACCAACTCGGTGGATCCATTCAACTGATTGGGGTTTTTTTTTCGTTTTTACCAATTTAACAACAACTGGCCAAAGTTCGTGGTATGTGTTTGCCTGTTTTGGCAAAAGTGCATTAAAAGATCCCTTGCTGCTAATGGAAAAATGTAGCGGGTTTTCTCTGATGACTACGTGTCAGAATTACCAAATGTTTGACATCCAATAACCGATGAACAATTAATCAATGTGCTCTGGTGGTGTCGTTAAACAAAACAAACTTTACTTTAGAGCATAGTAATTTATTAATCATCAGCTATTTGTTGTCAAATATTAGGTAATCCACCGACGCGGATCGATCCTAGACAGACCAGGGGCGGGACACAGCCCAGTGGTAAACATCTTCGCAAGCCACGGTACCCATTCCGTACAGGAGTCGAGACGTAGCCCAGTGGTACAGCGCTTGCCTGATGCGCAATCGATCCATGATCGATTCCCGTCAGTACGCCCATTGGGCTATTTTTCGTTCCAGCCAGTTCTTCAGAACTGGTGTAACAAAGGCTGTGGTATGTACTGTCGTGTCTGTAGGATGGTGCATATAAAAGATATCGTGCTGCTAATCGAAAAGAGTAGCCCTTGAAGTGGCGACAGCGGGTTTCCTCTCAAAATCTGTGTGGTGCTTAACCATATGTCTGACGCCATATAGCCGTAAATAACATGTGTTGAGTGCGTCATTAAATAAAACAGTTCCTTTTTTCTTTTCCATTCCGTACAGATGGAATATCATGGGTACCTTGGCTTGCGAAGATGACCTGATGCGCAGTCGGTTTGGGATCGATTCCCATCGGTGGGTCAATTGGGTTATTTTTCGTGCCAGCCAGTACACCACGACTAGTATATCAAAAACCGTGGTATGTGCTATCCTGTCTATGGTATGGTGCATACAAAAGATCTCTTGTTACTAATGTAAAAATATAGCGGGTTTCCTCTCTAAGATTATTCTCGTTCCACCCAGTGCACCACGTCTGGTATATCAAATCAAATGCCGTGGTATGTGCTATCCTGTCTATGGTATGGTGCATACACAAGATCCCTTGTTACTAATGAAAAAAGTAGCGGGTTTCCTCCATAAGACTTTGTCAAAATTGTCAAATGTTTGACATCAATGTGCTGTAGTGGTGTCGTTAAACAAAACACTTTAGACAGACCGTGCATCCATTAAGCGCTTTTCCACTGGGCTACGTCTCACCCATGAGTTAGTGCTGTTATTGCACAAAAATAACTATACAGAATAATAAAAGCAGGAACTCAAATAGTAGGGGCGTGTGATATCCTGCTCAACTTGATATTTATCTGGAAGCTTACCATACAAATAATACATGTTAGGTGTACTAATGCCCTAACAATGAACGTGGACAAGGGGTGGGTTTCAGGAGTCGACCCCCAGCCAAATCCACCCGGTCAAGCAAAATTTTCCTTTTTTTTCAATAAATTGTTCCGGGGTGGGGGGGGGAACAAGTGTCAACTCCCCCCTCCCATAAACGTCGCTCGCCACGGTCTAGACCCCCCCCCCCACACACACACACACACACACACAGATACACACACCTGCTAAAATTACTGGACACGCGTCTGCTAACCCCTCTCTGAATACTGGATGTGCCCTTTTTAAACAATGCACCCCTCCCTACATAAATCCTGCATCTGCCGAGACGCGACACTGTTATTCTTGAACTAAATGCAACCTAATATGTTGTGTTGTGTCCGCCATTCTATATTTGTTCATGGAAGCGAATTTAAAATCATAATCTATATTTAATGTCGGTCTGTAATAAATAATCTTTGAGTAATATTTCGGTAACATTCCCAGTGATAATGGCAGGATGTTCCGCTCTTGAAAACATATCTATTTCAGTGTCTCGGAGCCAAAGATGTAGCGACATCCGACTAGTTTCCGGGGATTCCTATTTCTCGGAAATTTCAAACAAACCACCCGGAGGTTACTTTTGTAATCACGTGACCACGCCGAGTAATATCGGTTTGACATTGATATAACTCATTGCCTGAATAATGCAAGAGCTTGTTTTAAAATAGAATATAATCCTTTTTCCTTTTTCCTTTTTTTTTCTTTCTTTTCTTTCTTTAAATCATTCACAAACATTAGCTATTTATGTTCAATATGAAAGTAAGAAATATTAGACTCAGGAAACAACGTAGCAAAACAAAAAAGAGAGGAAAAATAACGGTATTTTCTCGTGATTTTAGCCTAACAGAATTACAAATTTACGTCATACTTATGTGTTGTACGTCATACTTATGTGTTGTACGTCATACTTATGTGTTGACATGAATTACAGATTTACCCTTTTAAAAAGTGGGGGAAGGTCATAGAGCCTACTTAAGAATCAAACATACATGTACATTCTTCTGACTAACCAGGGCCGGATCCAGTAAATATTTGGGGAGGTGGAGACTATAAGTGTAAAAAGGCTCATGGACTAACTAGTGAAAAGGGTTACCAAATGAAATTCGTTTTAATATATCCCCTGCTCCACCCCCCCTACCCCCCCCCCACCCCACCCCCTCCTTAGTATCATTTGCACTCCTCCTGCCCAGGATCCGTCTCTGCAGACAAGTAGGCCTGTATCCAAACATTGCTAGTATAATTGAACAAACTTTCCAAATTAGATGTATATGATGGCTTGGGTTGCCTTTTCGAATATTTCATTTCATTTCAACTTATTTTCGTGCTTATATCCATTTAAGGTTTAAGCACGCTTCCTGGGCACACACCTCAGCTATCTGGGCTGTCTGTCCAGGACAGTGGGTTAGCTGTTAGTGGTTAGTGAGAAAAAAGAGGGTGTAGTGGTCTTACACCTACCCATTGATTCGTTAAAACTCGCTTTGGGTGGGAGCCGGTACCGGGCTGCGAACCCTGTACCCTTCTAGCCTTATGTAGAGTTCAAAATGGGCAGAATTTTGAAAATAGCAATTAGTAAAAAAAAAATTATAGAATTTTAAAAAAAGAAGAAAAAACGTTACACGCCAAGAATAAAAAGAATTGACTGCTCGGTCGAATATTTATATAATTTGGAACATTTTAGAAGGACAGTCCAAAAATAAATAAGAGAAAGAAGAGAGGATCGGACTATTTAATAATATTTTTTTTAAAAAGTAATTTCGACATAAACTTTTGAACGAAGGTCTAAAAGTTTAAAGTCCGATCTATATGTCCACGTGAGTGGCCTAGTTAAGGCCGTTAGGGTGCACAGCTTGTAGGGACGAGATGGGTTGCATCCCGTCAAGAAAACCCCTAGATTGACAGTCAATAGACGTTGAAGGTGTAGTGCTGTGCTGAAATAAGATCTTGAGAAGCCGGATCCGTCTGAACGAGAGAGAGAATCAGACTAGGGTATAGTCTTTGAAAGACGAGTCGCATTAATTCTTCGGTGTCGTCTGCTATTTTCATGACGTCACTAGTATTCAGCCGAATTTGAATTATCTTCCCATATATCACGTCCATGATTATTGGTAAATGACCTCTCATCATGACAAAAGGTCACTAAATCCATTTTCACGAACCGTCTGCCAAAGCAGGCGCATTAAATCGAAGTGTTCCGATTGTGAGACGAGGTGCTCCGAATCAGACCGAGTCAGGCCGAGCGTATAGGTATTGACCCGCGTTCACGGAGGTCAATCACATATGATGTACGAGTCTGGGTTTAAATCTGAAAGGCCATACAAGGTCCATTGCTCACTGTACGCAATAACCGTCTCGTCTTCTTAAAGGTTGCACCACACTGTCCAATTGGAGGGATCTAGCTCAGTCGATAGAGCGTTGGCCTGAGATGCTTTGATCACAAGACCGTGCCCCCTCGGCCGATGATCAATACACGAATGTGCTCTAGCGGTGTCGTTAAAGAAAACTTAAATACCTTCTGTAGTTGCCGAGTCATTTCTTGTAGGTGTCCATAGGTGTTGCATAGGTGTTGACTGATAGAGGTGTTGCCTCGTTAATTGTAGATTTGTTTCCTCGTTAATTGTAGATTTTCGACTGCTAGCTTGTATAAGTGTCAAATCATTGGTCGTGGGTATTGATTCATTAAGATCTCACTACACAGATGTCATCTGCCATTGAAATCCATATTAAATTGCCCAACTTCAAATGAAGATTGGCAATAGAACGGGTTCTCGTTGGCACTAACAACATACACCATTGCGAATATACATTATATAAGCATTTATTTTCACTCCAAAATGGAGAACATTTTCGTCTCAGGGTGGGTTTTTTTTTTTTTTGTGGGGGGTTTTCTTCTCTTTTTTGGGGGGGGGAGGGTTGCTAAATGGCCGCATCTGGCTGTAATACCGGTCCGAACCACTTGTTCAGGAACCCCCGCTATACAATTATGTCCTAAATAGTCATTACGAAATAACATGGACAAACTGTTGCCAGAAGGCTTACCATTAAACATACAAATTGTTTTAATTCTTCCCCAATTCCTTAAAGTGAATATGTGAACCATAACATGTGTCACAGTTAGGAACTCTAGTGGACCGTCATTAATCAACTCTCACCCGAAAGTCAACTGTGTAGTGAGACCTAAGTGTAAGTGTTGGCTTATTGTTCATGTGTGTTGACTGATTTTAGCTGTGTCATTGATTGTTGATTGATCATAGGCGTCGAATCATTACGCATTGTTCATGGGTGTCGACTCATTGCTTTTAGGAGTTGATTCATTGATCGTAGGTGTCGACTCATTGCTTTGAGGTGTTGATTCATTGGTCGTAGGTGTCGACTCATTGCTTTTAGATGTTGATTCATTGCCCGTAGGAGTCGACTCATTGTTTTTATGTGTTGATTCATTGCTTGTAAGTCTACTTGCATTGTCCATAGGTGTCGACTCGCTGCTTGTAGGTGTTGATTCATTGCTTGTAGAAGTCAACTCATTGCTCGTAGGTCTTGATTCATTACTTGCAAGTGCTGATGCATTGTTTATTGGTGTCGACTTGCTGTTTGTAGATGCTGAATAATTGCTTGTAGGTGTAGTTTAATTGCTTTTAGGTGCCTTACTAACTTTATTTACGGGTTTCTATTGAACAATAGTAATAACATTGGCAGGTGCGCTTCCAGAGGAACAGTTAGGGGCTAGAACCTCACTCACTCACCCCTGCTTCAAGCGAGTATACATAGTATATATATATATATATATATATATATATATATATATATATATATATATATATATATATTCAAAAACGTAGGGGAACTCTAATAATTGCCCAAATTGTAAGGTATATTAGCTGTGGAGAATGGTTATATGATAATAGTGACTTAATTGGGCAAACATTACAACGGGTAGTTCAGTATTACAGTGGATTTTATGACCACCAAAGATCTTGAAGGACGATTGGGGTCAGAAGTGAAATTTGAAAGTTCACGTTTTTTATCAGTAAATCGCAAATTCAAACGATAAAAATGACTAAAAACAAAATAATAACAACTGTATGATCGACAGAGTGAAAAAGATTGACAGAAATAATGTTCCACAGTGATTAATGGACCTACCTGGAAATTGTCAAAATTGAGAATGACACCCCACGCACGTGTACGGGGCAACTGCGTGATGCATGTGCAAATTATGGAATGTGTTTTGTTGTGTTGATAAACAGACCTGAACGTTCTTTACTAGGATGTCTGTGGTCAAAATGTATGTTCGGTCTAATAGTTGATATTAACATTAATATTTCAGTTTCCCACTTTTTTTTTAAAGAATATATATATATATATATATATATATATATATATATATATATATATATATATATATATATATATATATATATTCGGGGAGCAAGACCTGAATCTCCTAGAAGCTTCGCTCACAACAGTCATTACCCCCACCTCCCACCCCATCGCCGACATCATACGCGCCTTGTTAGTATAAACGTAGTTATGCTAGGTTTCATTGGGGGGTTTTGTTGTTTTTTAATGGGTGGTATCGGTGAAGATGTATGCAATGAATCCCCGAAATAGAAGACTATTGAAAAACAGCAGCTGTCAAACATGCCAATAACCGCTGTATTGTCTTCAGACGACGATATACGACCGATAATGCCTCCATTAGACGCTAGCGTGACGTCACAAGCGATCTATAAATATTCAGCGAGATATTTCGAGCCTCGACTGGTGCTAAAATAACGACTATTCTTCACTGATCGCCAATAAGTTTTACGCTGCACGGGTTTCACTGCTACAACTCTTTATTTACAGACTCGACTGGAGGCAGCCCTGACGGCGAGAATTCGATCAAGAGGATTGTTTGACGAAAGATAATTAAATGTTTGAAGCTCTGTCGCGGGAGATAAGGTAGATCGCTTAAAGAAGCATGTTCAACAATGTACCACGATTTGTTTACGGGAAAAGGTTAAGAGAAGGTTTGTTTTGTTTAGCGACACTACTAGAGCACATTAATTTATTAATCATCGGCTACTGGATGTCAAACATTTAGCAATTTTGACATATATCTTAGAGAGGACACCGGCTAAATTTGTTTCCATTAGTAGCATGGCAGGGGCGTACGCAGGAAATTTTGCAGGGGGGGGGGTGGGGGGTCGAGGTGTCTGGCGAAGCAGGCACGAAGCCGGTGGCGGTGGGTCTGGGGGGCAATTTTGAAAAATTGACCCCTTCTAGGGCTATTCTGAGGTGTTTTCTGCTGGCTAACCGAGCTGCTTTCACAGGAATGTAAAAAATCGGGATATGACATTTTTTTTTTCGCCTTGAGCAGGGGGGGGAGTTTCGACGCCCCCCCCCCCCTGCACACGTGCCTGCATGGGATATTTTATACCATCCCAAAGACAGTACAGCACATAGTGCAGGCCCTAATCTCAAGGTCGTTACGTAGCAGCGTTCAGGTCACTCTGAAAACATACTGAATAGTATCGTTAATATTGCATGAAGTTTAATATCGCCAAACACTTTCATCGAAACATCAGCTATTAAAAATATATGGGTGGTACTAATATGTCAGTTCCTCCACGTTTGGTGGAGACAAAATAGGCCATACTAATAATTTTTGTCTTCCTGCGGACCTGAATGTAGCCGGCGAAATGGATATTTGGTTTCCCGCCAAAACTCATCTCGAGTTGCAGCGGTCGGACTCTGGATGGGCGTGTTCGAAACCCTAGTGGTATATGAGCACGTTAAAGTAGTTATCAATCAATAGTAATGAGTCGAATTGGCTATTCTATTTTGGACCTAATCCGATTTCAAAAACAAACACACAACATGTCAATACTTGACTTATTGACTTGTCCGTCCGTTGTTGACTCAGACTGTCAACTGTCAGGACAAAGTTGGCCAACTTGACGGTTGCGTTGTAAATTCTCCAACTCCCGACTTACGCAGATTAACAACTAGTCGGTCGTAGGAGTCATATAGGACGAGAATCGAGTTGTAAGAGCGCTCAGACTAACAACTAGTCGGTCGTAGGAGTCGTATAGGACGAGAATCGAATTGTAAGAGCGCTCAGACTAACAACTAGTCAGTCGTAGGAGTCGTATAGGACGAGAATCGAGTTGTAAGAGCGCTCAGACTAACAACTAGTCGGTCGTAGGAGTCGTATAGGACGAGAATCGAGTTGTAAGAGCGCTCAGACTAACAACTAGTCGGTCGTAGGAGTCGTATACGACGAGAATCGAGTTGTAAGAGCGCTCAGACTAACAACTAGTCGGTCGTAGGAGTCGTATAGGACGAGAATCGAGTTGTAAGAGCGCTCAGACTAACAACTAGTCGGTCGTAGGAGTCGTATAGGACGAGAATCGAGTTGTAAGAGCGCTCAGACTAACAACTAGTCGGTCGTAGGAGTCGTATAGGACGAGAATCGAATTGTAAGAGCGCTCAGACTAACAACTAGTCAGTCGTAGGAGTCGTATAGGACGAGAATCGAGTTGTAAGAGCGCTCAGACTAACAACTAGTCGGTCGTAGGAGTCGTATACGACGAGAATCGAGTTGTAAGAGCGCTCAGACTAACAACTAGTCGGTCGTAGGAGTCGTATAGGACGAGAATCGAGTTGTAAGAGCGCTCAGACTAACAACTAGTCAGTCGTAGGAGTCGTATAGGACGAGAATCGAGTTGTAAGAGCGCTCAGACTAACAACTAGTCGGTCGTAGGAGTCGTATAGGACGAGAATCGATTTGTAAGAGCGCTCAGACTAACAACTAGTCGGTCGTAGGAGTCGTATACGACGAGAATCGAGTTGTAAGAGCACTCAGACTAACAACTAGTCGGTCGTAGGAGTCGTATACGACGAGAATCGAGTTGTAAGAGCGCTCAGACTAACAACTGAACAGCCGTGGAAGTCGTGAGAGCAGAAAGTTGACCAACTTTGTCGTGGCAATTGGTAGTTTGGCGCTAGCATTACTTTGGCGCGAGACTACTTCAACGCATTTTGGTTATGCCAGTAAATACACATTATTACTTTAATTTTTACATAGCAATGACACATTAATTACCAGTTATTAATTCTATTTCAATGAAACTATTCAACTGTTTTGCTTAAATTTTATCACCGGAAGTTGTAGAGATTCCGTCAATAGACCTCATTCGCATTCCTACTGCGCATGCGCGCGAAAGAGTGACGTCCCTTGCCTAATTAGACGGTATTCAGGCTGAAAACAAATTTGGGGGCATGATCGACAGTTGTCATGAGCGTCGTGGGTACCTTCGAAGGAGCTGTGAATCTCTAGCGACTAACGTAAATATTTCGTATAAGATGTTAAAATGGCAGCAGTAAACCGGTCTACTAAAGTTTACATTGGAATGGTTTAAGACCAAACGCAGAAAAACATTAACTTAGACGAAGTCTCTGGAGCCGCTTGTCAAGGGTTTTAATAAAGCAAAATTAAAATATTTATACAATAAAATGAACTTAATTGGAATGTATTTGCTACTTTTAACAATTAGAATTATAGTTATATTCACGCGGATTCCTAGTGATATTTAATTCTCCACATATATCAGTATTTAAAATTTAATAATAAATATGCCTCCCCTTCCGTCTAAAAATAACAACAAAATCCCTACCTTACATAGACCTTTATCACAGCTATATTTTCACCTTATCGTTTCATTAAAAAACGACAGTCATATAACTACTAATCAATGCTACATGTCTTATCTACAAATTATTTATTTATTTGTTTGTTTGTTTGTTTTGAAATATCTGGTGTTTACGAACTTTAAAAAAAAATTCTTTATTTATCTTTTTTTTAATTTATTTATTTATTTATTTTCTTTCTTTCTGTCTTTTATTTACTCTTAACTATAATTTATATCGGACATATACAACTTTATTTGAAATATTTGGTATTTACAAAGTTTTAAATATATATAGAGGCTATTTCATGGGGTTTTTCGAATACGATTTTTATGTCAACGAGTGATGTGTGAAAACCATATTTTCACGAATTGCGAAGCAATGAATGAGTGAAAATATGGTTTTCACACATCATGAGTTGACATAAAAAATCGTATTCGGAAAAACACCATGAAATGGTCTATTTATTATATACAGATTTCCTCATTTTTGACAATATCTTTCGCTTTTTGGTAATATCTTTCGCTTATCCTATCGAAAACGCGTAACGTCATGATATATTTCTTTCTATGGAACTTTGCCAGAATATTTACTTGACCATAGACTTTTAAAAAGAAATTTGAATAAAAATTCTCTTTATTAACATTTATTTAACAATACTGCGGTGCAAACATACCTGACAACGTGATCCTCTAAAAACTCCCACAAAAACAAAACGAGTCGAACGCCGTTAAATTCTTACACTTACACTCGATGACACTACATTGTGTCATCATTATGCAGCTTCGTATTCAATTCGTTTTATATATTTTGTCGTAATTGCACTTCGTATCCCTTTTTTATAGGTGCAATTGTTTAAATTACATTTTTTATTTTTTACATTCGGTCAGATGCATTGGTAATCATTAAATTTAAATACGAAGAAACGAGACAAAGGGAGATAATTTAATCATGCACTTTTACAAAAAAGTAAATACGATTTCTATATTTTCACTGTAGCTAAAATACAGTGAAAATATGACTTTTCACCGGATATGACTTTTATGGTTTCCGTAGATCTATATATTTCATTGCTATATATTTTCTTGTATTTTCTTGTATTTACTTTTCACTATCATGTATATGATACACATACAACTTCAAGTGTGCCGATCATAATACATTATGTTTATTGGCGATACCGAAACACACGAGGGTAATACTCTCTTTATCATACAATCTCAAACTTAATACAACGTATTTTTGTAAACTGTATATATCAGTTAACCATCGATCGATATATCAAAATAAACAAGCGCATGACGGTTTTTTTTTGTTTTCTGAACGCTGGACAACTTTCAAAGTACAGTTGTAATTGACGTGTTTTTGTTTGAAGACTGTTGATGCATACGTCGATTCTGGAGTGTCTCCGTAGTACGTTTGCTTAAAAGTCAATAAACGTAACGCCCATATCCTGATTAATTTACAGTTATCAAATTCTGAAAGCATGTGATCTGAAAAATATTTATTTATTTATTTATTTATTTATTTTATTGGCCTAACTCTTCTTTTTCTTTCACCATTTTAATTATTTCGGTTTAAATTCAAGCTTGTCCATTGTCTGAGGCATTATACTTCATATGTTTGCTTCTAACATTCAAACGAAGTACCTTTTGACTGTGCATAATAAACCCTCTTCAGTTTATAATGTAGGAACCATTCTGAGTTTGTAGCCATATTATCAAGTTGTCGGCTAGTTTAATCTCTTATAAATAAACCTTACATGTTTCTTAAGCTACATATTCTTGCTTCAAATATAAATATCTGTATATGCAATACAGTTAGGCCTACATTACTGTCCATTCTCGGGTCGGAAGCAACCGAGAGGCCGGGCCGGGGGACTGTACCCTAACCTTTACATAAATAATAACTACTTTATATAAATCTGGTTTAAACCACACACACACACACACACACACACACACACACACACACACACACACACACGACTGTGTCCCTCCACTACAGATTGTGCCCCCAACCCCAATATCGTTCCTACGGGCCTGATTCTAATATTGTATATTTTCTTCAAAATACTTAACAAAATTTGAAATAATTGGCTAAAACGAAATCCCGACAAAAATCCAGAATGTAGTTATCCGTATGATGCTTTAAAAATATTTAAATCACGTTAAATACGATAAATATCTGCGTACGTACATACATACACGCGCGTACGCACGCACACACACATACATTATCATTTCAGCCCATATCCGATATTTATTGTATACGAATCGAAACCGATGGCGTTAACAACAAAATAAATTATTTTCGTGATAAGCAATAATACACAAACGTCTCCAATAAGTATTTGTTGGATGTTTACAGAAGTTTTGGGTTCCTATTGATACGATAATTAATAATAGAGTTAATTCACGTTCCTATTGTGTGGCCTCCCATTGTCAAATCCCCCCCCCCCCCCTCCCAATTTGTAGACAGGGCTATTTTTACGAGATCTCGCGTCAGTTCACGACTAGCGTCCACCAGTTGCCCCGCTACGCGCACATGCGCAGTGGAATGTGAAAGAGGGCTATTGCCAGAGCCCTTCCGAATGATGCCAGAGACGAGAAAGTCGTTAACGACAGAGCAGTTGTGAATTTTTCTACTCAATTGCTTTCTCTCAAGGCCGCGTGACATCTTTTCTCACTCGTCCCGCATTAATCAAAGGTCGTCTGCCCGATGTGACTGACGCCCACTGGTCAACAGCAGTCCCAGTAGTTTTCTAAATGGCGCCAAGCCTCACCCTCGTTGACGTCACTTAACTCATCACCGAGTACCCACGTGATGATATAACGGCCGCGGTATTACCACTGCGCGGGTCCATTTGCATAGAAATAACATTAGTTTTTCTCTTTTTAGTTCCCAGAAGCAAACCTAATCATATTTTGTCTCTCAGTCGACGGACTTGAGTTATTATATTAAATCTTCTGCGGAGAGCGTCATATCCCCAAACGGACTCCTAGAAAGAAAGGATTTACTAGTAACGTCCTATAATATGATTACTGCGGTAATAGCTCATAATCCCGCTCAGTCTCCGTGGGTTTCGGTGGCCTCGCAAGCCAGTTGATGACCGTTTCGGAATATATATAAAGTTTGTTTACAAACTGTGCGTCAACTAAAAAAACAAACACAAGGACGCAGTTTTGGTTAGGCCTACCCCAGCTCTAAAGCAGATAGAAGCAGTAGGCACTAATGGATATCCTTTACAGGACACGCCAAAAAGGTAAAATCAGGGCCGTACCCTCCCGGGGGGGGGAGGGGCAAGGGGTCGGTTGTCCCCCGATAATCTCACTTTTGTTTCTCTTTCTTTTTTTTTTACTCCAGAAAATAGCATAGACCTACACATCTCAGGGTGTAATTTGTATAGTGTTTCATTTGTTTATATGCCCCCCCCCCCCCACCCCCCCCCCCCCCCTCGGATTTTGATCAGGGTACGGCCCTGTAAATGATATTCAGATAATCACCTACCCTCATAAGCGTATCAAAAAGGCAAGGGGTGGCCTAGGGCTGGAGCAAATCCTCAAATTTGGGCAAAACTGATAGAGATATTCGGGCAAAATGTGCTAACCTGTGACATTTTTATCAAGCATTTCCATCATTCTACCTGCAAAATTAATCGCGTAAAAATGTATAGCGATTCGTTTGCAACCCTGCATATAGCTGTTTGGGAGTATTATTAATACGAATAAATGTCGTTAACCAGATTCAGGCATTTTTGTTTAATTCGGACAGAAACACACACACCCCCCCCCCCCCCCCCCCCCCCCCCCCAATTTAAAAAATGAAAGCCCGTACGTCAATGCCTATCACCTTTTTCAGATTTCAAACTATACTGTTTGTATAAATAGGCAATAATGTATAGGTCAAAGAGATTACCTGAGTTTGCAACTATTGTATTATATTTCCAAATAATAGAACCTTTTTTCTTTTTTTTCTTTTTTCTTTTTTATCTCCCTTCCCCCTTTCCTTTCTCTACTTTGAATTCCTTCTCATTTCTTCCCGATCTGACAACTCCTCCCATCTTTCAACTTCTTTCGCTGTCCACCTCCACATCCCAGTCCTTGTCTCTCCAACCGAGATAGGTGCTTGTCTCTTGTGGCTATCCGTGCGACACACACCTGTCATTCGCCATCAGCTTTTAGTAGTGGGCTCAGTGTGACCACTACGGAGAGTGTTCAGTAGTTACTTCTGACATTAGTAACACGTACTTGTAACCACTTATTATGTACCCTTACTACGGGCGGTCGTTAGTTAGTGCCGTGAGTCAGACCAGCTTAGAACCTTTTAAACAAATACTCGTATGCCTACAATTACTTGAGTTTTGTTCAGTTTTTATATATCTATAATGTGTTTCTGGTCGTCCTAGTAGTTTGTAGTAGTTTCATTTTACCTCCTAATATAAATGTTTTCGTACGTTTGAATCTATTTCGAGGTGATGGGCGGGAAAGCGCTTGATGCGCGGTCGGTTTGGGATCGATCCCCGTCGGTGGGCCCATTGGGTTATTTCTCGTTCCAGACAGTGCACCACGACTGGTATATCAAAGACCGTGGTATGTGCTATCCTGTCTGTGAGATGGTGCATATAAAAGATCCCTTGCTACTTTTAACAATTGCACAGTTTTTACATTGTGGTTTTTATTTATTTCATTCATTTCAACTTATTTTCATGCTTATATCCAAGTAAGGTTCAAGCACGCTGTCCTGGGTACACACCTCAGTTATCTGGGCTGTCCGTGCAGGACAGTGGGTTAGTTGTTAGTGGTTAGTGAGAGAGAGAAGAGGGTATAGTGGCCTTACATCTACCCATTCAGCCCTTAAGAACTCGCTCTGGGTTGGAGTCTGTACCGGGCTGCGAACCATGTACCTACCAGCCTGTAATCCGATGGCTTAACCACAGCGCTACCGAGGCCGGTTTATCATTTAAAAGGACATTCCCGAGTTTGCTGCAATTTTTAAGATGTTATCGACTAACAGAGACTTTTTAATGATTGTAATTATATATCAAATATATTTTTTTGCATAAAATATTAGTGGCTGTATATTAAACGTGTTTCTAATCGTTCTAATATTTGTACTGGGTTAAATTTCATTTTATTTCCTAAAATATATTTTTTGTCGTACGTACGAAATTATTTGAAGACAAAATCCAGTTTCGGCTTCTTACAAATATTAAGACGACCAGAAACACATTGAATATACAGACACTAATATTCTAAACAAGAAAATATATTTTATATGTAAGTTTAATTGTAGAAATATTTTATTAATCGGAAACATCTTACAATGCTGCAAACTCAGGAATGTCCCTTTAACTCTTAAATTTTTATATTGTTGTTTATCATCACATTAGTTTGGCATTTACCATAGTTTAACACCCAATAGCCGATGTATGTTTCGTGCTGAGATGTCGTTAAACATCTATTCTGTTCTATTCTATTCTGTTCTATTCTGTTCAAATCCAAATATCACATGGATCAAAGTTCGAAGGCATCTAATTTTAAACAGCGCCTTAAATAGTAAGGGTGTCACCAAAAAAAATAAATATATATATATATATATTGTTATATATATATTATATATATATATATATATATATATATATATATATATATACTCTTCAAAAGAAGAAACGCAAAACCACATTGTCGTAACATTTGGAGAATTGATTTAATTATTGAATGGTGAGTCCGATAATTACCAAATATTGCAGGATTGTTCACAATTCACTCTAGTCCATTGTGAGTAAGTGATAGGACACACCACCAAGGTCAAGGTCATCTGGAGTCAATACCGGGTGTGGCCTCCGCGTGTGTTGACAACTGCCTGGCACCGCCTGCCCATTGAAGCAACCAGAGTACGGATGACGTCCCGGGGGATGGTGGCCCACTCGGCCTGCAAGGCTGCTGCCAGCTCGGGCAGGGTCTGGGGCTGTGGTTGTCGCTGTCGGAGGCGTCGGTCCAACTCGTCCCATAGATGCTCAATTGGGTTCAAATCCGGTGATATCGATGGCCAAGGAAGGACATTAATGTTGTTGTTCTGTAGGAAAGCCGTTGTGAGATGTGCTGTGTGAGGCCTGGCGTTGTCATGTTGGAACACTGCGTTGGCGTTGGCCATAACTGGAACGATGTGTGGCCGGAGGATCTGGTCAATGTAGCCCTGTGCATTCAGGTTGCCCTGCACTGCACGTGGACCAGGTCAGTTCTGCCAGTGTGTGAGATGGCTGCCCACACCATGACACTACCCCCGCCGAATCTGTCCACTTCCTGCACGCAGTTTGCCGCATAACGTTCACCACGACGCCTATACACGCGACATCTTCCATCATGACGTCGGAGCAGAAATCGGGACTCGTCACTGAACCACACCTGTCTCCATCGCAGTTGAGGCCATTGTCGATGAATCTGGCACCACTGCAGTCGGAGTCGACGGTGTTGTGGTGTTAAGATGACACCTCGAACTGGACGTCTGGCACGAATTCCTACCTCACGTAGGCGGTTCCGTACGGTCTGGTCGGATATCCTGCGCAAACCTGGTATTGCTGCGGCTGTGGAGGTAGCAGTAGTCAATCGTTCCCGAAGGTGGCGTACCCGGATGTAGCGGTCCTGCCCGGGGGTAGTGACCCGTGGTCGACCGGATCTAGGGAGGTCACGTGTTGATCCATGTTGCTGGTAACGGTCCCACAGTCTGGAGATGGTGCTTGGGGACACATGGAATGCCCTGGCAACGGCCGTTCTGGATTCGCCTGCGTCTAGTCGGCCGATGGCATTGTTTCTCTGCGGTTCACTGAGACGTGGCATGTCCTGGATTGTCAACTGTCGGCCAGATATGGAGGCCAGGCAAGCGAACACCCTGCACTTTTATACTGTCGGTGTTCATGTTGCACGTGCAGACAACGCACGTGCAGTGGTGACATGGTTTGCACGTGGCTGCGTTTTTGCGAATATTCACATTTTGAAACTTTATTTTACAGTAGCTGCGTTTTATCGAATGTAACCGTGGGAATGTGTTTGGGACATGCAATGACCTTATATTCACAAAGCATGAACCGGTAGGAAACATAAAATCGGAGTTATAACCCATTTGTACCCTTTTGCGTTTCTTTTTTTGAAGAGTATATTTATATAAAATTATAAAAATATGCGAAACTAGGGTAGTCAAATACGCTTCCGTCATCTAAAAATAGCAGCATACCTATCCCCCCACCCCACCCTGTACGTATTTGTTTTCTGTTTATTGACATTCTTCCACGGAAGATATATTTCGACTCTCGAACCCCTTCAATAGTTGGTCAATCGACTGCCAATACGTGAACTTAGTTCCGTTTGGAATTGGTAGTTCGTTATTCGTTACTCGTCAAGATTCGTGTACCGTAAGCCCAGAGGAGTTCATTCCCCTTATTAGGTAACGCCGACACCCAATATCATGTTTTACAACCGGCCTTGGTGGTGTCGTGGTTAAGCCATCGGACATAAGGCTGGTAGGAACAGGGTTCGCAGCCCGGTACCGGTTCCTACCCAGAGCGAGTTTTAACGACTCATTGGGTAGGCGTAAGGCCACTACACCCTCTTCTCTCTCACTAACCACTAACCCACTGTCCTGGACAGACAGCCGAGATAGCTGAGGTGTGTGTGTGCCCAGAACAGCGTGCTTGAACCTTAAACAACCTGGAAGAATAAGTTTGTATTGTTTAACGACACCACCAGAGCACATTGCTTTATTAATAATTGGCTAGTGGATTCAAACATGGTAATTTTGATATATAGTCTTAGAGAAGAAAACCCACTACATTTTTTCATTAGCAGCAAGGGATCTTTTATATGCACGAATCCAGACAGGATAGCACATACCACGGCCTTTAATATATCAGTCGTGTTGCACTGGCTGAAACAAAACATAGCCCACTGGGTCCAACGACGGGGATCGATCCTAGACCGACCGCGCATCAGGTGAGCGCTTTAGGTCCCGCCCCGTCCATCGGGGATGGTAGATCCTACGACCCATCACACCTCGGTCAAGGTCGTCAAAGAGCCTTGTTGTTTCGTGTTATTCAGCGGGTGATTCACCAATGCAATACACTGAATATATAGACACTGATATTCTAAACAAGAAACTATATTTAGCAAATCATGTTAGTCGTTAAACGATTTTATTATATAACATTTAGTGAAATATCTTAAAATATCAGTGAAATAAAAGTGTTATCAGTCACTCAGTCACTCTTAAACTGTGATACCGTCACTGTAGAAAGTGTTATCTTCACTGTAAGAAAGCCGGAACTATTTTGCTGCTGGCATTTTAAAAATAAAGGTAAATTGCCAAAAGTTATATAATAAATAGAAAATTCCTTGGGTTTTTTTGTTGTTGTCAAATATGATTTATATCTCATCTCGTGAAGTTTGCAATCATATCACACTCGTCTCGATGAGATATAAATCATATTTGACCCCCAAAAACATGAAATATCCTCTATTTATCATATTAGTCGGAAATATTTTACAGTGGCAGCAAACTCGAACATTCGCTTTAAAGTAACAGACCCCAGTTTTTAAACACTACGACGTATTTTTCACTATTAAAGGTATTTTTGATAATTTAAGTTACAAGTACTTACATTTCATTATTTACAATATTCATTTTCGTACACCTGAAGTAGTTCTGGTCATCCAGGATTTTGTAATTTCCCAAAATGCATTTGTCATAATTTAACAAAAATTACACGTTCGTTTGAGAAGTAATGGTTATCGAGACAAGCTCTAATTATTTTTAGACGTTTTTTTTCCCCGTTTTAAGCATCACAGATTTTAGTTTCTCTTTCTTATAACTCAATGGGAAGGTATAAGACCACTACACCCTCTTCTCTCTCACTCCCCACTAACCACTAACAACTAACCCACTATTCTGGACAGCCCAGATAGCTGAGGTGTAGCCCTGGTTAGTTGATTAACTAAATTTAGTGTCCATTTTTCACAGGCTGAAATTTGGATCTGCGCCTTTAATTCGCATTTGTTGAAATATTACTGAGCCGTATTTAACTTCTGATTTCTTTTCAAAGCAAATTAGTTAACAGTTTCAGTTAATGAAATTTTGACACGCTCCTGAATCCAGTTAATGGCAGGGACTATTTAGATATAGACTTCTAATAATCAATGTGTTTTTGTATATTACTTATGTAAACAGTTTCCTACAACTGACCTATAGTCACTGGGAACACCTTTTTTTTTAATACTAAGGAACTTACTACAAGTTATTTATTTCTGGGCCGATTGTTTTCTAAATTGTACACACAAATAGTATTATTCTTCTTATTTCAAACCAAACTGAAAATATTTATTTATTATTTACAAAAAACAACAACAAATTTTTTTTGTAAGATGGTACGGACTATAAGTACCTATTTGACGAGTTTTTCCATGTGCCATTTTGTGTTAGTCCCGCCCACCCCCACCCCCCACCCCACCCCACCCCACCCCACCCCGCAAAATATGTTCTAGATCCGCCCCTGAAACAAACTGTAATATTTATTCATACAGGTTAAATACAGATAATATAGATCAGTTAAATGTTCCGTTGTGTAGACAAAGGGAAATAACTCATCTAAGCTTGTTCTGACAACGTGAACAAAATTAAAAAACATTTCATTTTAACTTATTTTCGTGCTTATATCCAATTAAAGGTAGGGTCAACTCAAACAAGAGCCTTATGTGTTGGAAAGATGCATACCTGGACCACCAACACATACTGACACTTTAGCAAATGAAAAACGCGTAATTTTAGAGTTAATAAAAAACCATGATTATTCCTGCTAACTGGGGGCAGCCATTTTGTTTCGTTTTTGTGACGTCCGGTGGGATAGCTTGGGGCGAAGTGACGTCAGCTCCTGACCATCTCCTGTATGTACAGTGTAAACAAAAGCAGTAATTTTCGACAAGGCGCTTCTCTTTGATCAACCTGACTTGTAAAACAGCATAAATGGCGTAATAATATAATAAACTATGTAACTAAATATATTTTGAGTTGCATTAACGGAACAAAATGGGTTTATAGTATTTTTCTCTGTTTAATAATCCACAGGAAAAATGTACACTATTAGGCCTATTGATATGCTACTTTGGAGCAAAAACGACAACCCACGATACCCAAGTGATAATTTTCTTTTCTTTGGGACTACGTAATTGGTCAGTTCTGTGGTTTTAGATGGAAAAGTCTACTTGATCAAGTTTTACAGATCTATTTACAGTAATAAACCACTGTAATAAAACTCGCTCTGGGTGGGAGCCGGTACCTCAGCTATGTGGGCTGTCTGTCCAGGACAGTGGGTTTGTTGTTAGTTGTTAGTTAGAGAGAAGAGGGTGTAGCGGTCTTACACCTACCCACTGAATCGTTAAAACTCACTCTGGGTGGGAGCCGGTACCTCAGCTATGTGGGCTGTCTGTGCAGGACAGTGGGTTTGTTGTTAGTTGTTAGTAGTTAGTTGTTAGTAGTTAGTGAGAGAGAAGAGGGTGTAGCGGTCTTACACCTACACATTGAGTCGTTAAAACTCGCTCTGGGTGGGAGCCGGTCCCTCAGCTATGTGGGCTGTCTGTGCAGGACAGTGGGTTTGTTGTTAGTGGTTATTGAGAGAGAAGAGGGTGTAGTGGTCTTACACCTACACATTGAGTCGTTAACACTCGCTCTGGGTGGGAGCCGGTACCGGCTTGCGAACTCTGTACCTACCAGCCTTATCTCCGATGGCTTAACCACGACACCACCGAGTCCGGTAAAAAAACCCACCCCAAAAACAAAAAAAAACACACAAAAAAACCCAACAACAACCTAGGCCTAAACAACAATCTTCACAGATTTGGATCAACGGGAGTAACCTTAGTTGGCTTGAGTAATTACAGTCTACGCTTCCTGGTAGCTATAAAACCATATAATTTCCGGTTGGGTCAAAGTTCGAAGTGCAGCGAACTTTTGATAAAGAAGTTAATACCACAAGTCTTGTGATTGGTTATAAATGTGAGTGTGTTGGTTGTAAAAAAAAAATAGTTTCATCTGGGCTAAAAATGTATGCAATTTTATTTCATCTAGTACCACTACTTGCCTTGTGCTTGGAACATGTATGGGGGTACCTGTAAAAAAAAAAAGGTACTCAAATTTTGTGCGAAACTAGGGGTGTTGTAAAAACATCTGGTTACACCGAAAATGAGCCATGAAAGGTACCATTTTCTTTATTTAATAATTTGAAGTAGGGGTTGTAGTTCTGCTATTTATGAGTCATAGTTGATATATAGCATATAGTGTTTTTAAGCACAAACGTTAACATGGTCGCTTATGGGATTTTATTTGGTATAGTACAACCTCCTTAGGCATATACCATGGCGGATCTTAAAGGAATGCTCGCGCAAGGCTTTTGGACTGGTATGCATATTCAACAATATATAATGCACATTAGTGCCTAATATCAACAAGTATATTAATTACATTTAATTAAAAACACGGTTAAATGTGATGGCTATTATATATAATAAACACAGCCTTTTTGTATAATCCTAGTGAATACGCCCTCTGGCGAGCCGGTGGTAACGTAATATTTAACGTGTCACGTCAGTAATTAATCTTAGAACTGTTATAGCAATACATACCGATGGATGGTCGGACAACAACGACCATAGAGTGCCAGCAAGTTAGTCATCGAGTAAAAACACTTTGGCTCTTTACTTCGCTTAACAGCATCTTCACTGATAAACAGAATTGAAACAACCTCAAACGACATACTTGTCCAACTGCGGTATACATACGTGTGTGTACGTCAAATCCATATGTATAAATCGCTGGCACAAACTGCTGTATACTATAATATGTAATCAGTTTTGTATGTGATGTTTAATTATGTATGGTCTATGGATCATTGATCTGAAATAAAATGTATTCTTATTATATTATTAATATAGCGTTGCTAATTTGGTATACATTTAAAAGTTTTTGTTTTATTTGACGACACCACTAGAGCACATTGATTTATTAATCATTGACTTTCGGATGTCAACCATTTGATAATTTTGACATGTAGTCTTAGATTGGAAACGTCTGTCTCGGGGACGATTTCCGACTTCGCCAGTGTTCGAGACAGAAGGGAGATGGTGCGCTTCAAGTGGGCGGAATTTAGAATGAAAATTAGCAAGTAATCACATTCAATTTACACAAACCGGAGAGAATTAGCGGCCAAATTATTTTTAATAATAATAGACTGCGTTTTCCTGTGGTCACAGAATCGAACCGCCTCGTTAGACCCATTCTCTGATTGTTCTTTGTTTTGTTTTTTGTGGTTTTTGTTGGGGGGGGGGGGGGGGGGGGGGTACCACAGCTGGTAGTAATATGTGCTGTCTTGTCTGTGGGAAAATGCATAACAGATCCCTTGCTGCTAATGGAAAAATTTACCATAGTTTACATATCCAACAGTCGATGACTGATTAATCAAAGTGCTCTACTTGTGTCGTTAAACAAAACAAACTTTGACTTTAAAAGGTTAAAGGTTACTTTAGCCATTTAGCCATTTAGCCTTTTTTTTTTCTTTTTTTTTTTTTCTTTTCTTTTTTTTTTCTTAAAGATAGACATCGGAAACGCTGCAAATCCTCTCTCGGTTTCTTGGTGCTATTCCTGTATGTGAAGTTTCATGAAAATCGGACGAGAAATGATGTCGGTAGAGATTTGACGTCGTAATTTCTATTTTTTGTCACAGTGTCCTTGACATTTGACGCAAAGAGGCCAAATGTGAACTCGTTCACGATATCATGATCCTATTTCTATAATATTATCATATACATGTATTATGTGAAGTGTTATAAAACTGGAAAAGAAATGAAGTCGCTATTTTGTAAAGAGATGACGTCCTAATGTCCATTTTTAGTCACAGTCACCTTGACCTTTTATGCAGAGAGGCGAAAGATGAACTCGTTCTTAATCCGATTCTTGTATATGAAAATCGGCCTCGGTGGTGTCGTGGTTAAGCCATCAGACATAAGGCTGGTAGATACTGAGTTCGCAGACCGGTACCGGCTCCCACGTAGAGCGAGTTTAATTGCCTAATGGGTAGGTGTACAGTCCAGATAGCCGAAGTGTGTGTCCAGGACAGCGTGCTTGAACCTTAATTGGATATAAACACGAACATAAGTTGAGATGAATGAATGAATGAATGAATGAATGAAGTCGCTGGAGTGGTTACGTCGTGCGTAACCTACGGGCAAGACGCAATATCCCCTCGACGACTCGTCGCGAGAGCAATCTAATTAAAATTAGCCCCACTGGTTAATTACTATTACCTGTGGACCAGTAGAGCTAATTTTAATCAGATTGGTCGCGAGAGCATCGTTAAAGCCCATAATGTACTCAACAAAATATAGAAAGAAAAAAGTGTCATATCATTGATAGGTATTGAATGTAGCTGGACATATCTTAAAATGTTAAAATGATATATGTAGCATTCAATAAATCTATATCACATTATATTCTGTGTTCTGCATTCTTTATTTAGTTAAATCAGACCGTTCTTTTATTTACTACATGCATTATCTAAGGTAAAAGGAAGGTCATTAGTAAGGTTCTCAACTACGTCCACTTCCCAGTCTGGAGCTCCACGCGGTAACACGTGTTTGTTTCGCTGGTGCACACTGCACGTGCTTTCGTGTGCTCGACTTGGGGGTCCTTCATTTCGTTGTTTTTGTCAGCGAAATGAAGTTTTCTACTGGGATGTATGCGGCCATTGGAACTGATTGAACGCTGGAACGCTTCTCGTTTCGACAGCCTGCACCACCAAGTTGGATTCTTTTTTAGCGAGATTCCTTGCCTCCACGTCATTTCTCCTTCTGACTGTCGACTTGTTTTTCTCGTGAATCGTATGACGGCCATTCTGCAGAACGCCACGGTTGTTCGCGTTTAGTCTCTAAATGTCTGAGCCTGTCCTAGCAGCACTGGAAGATTGACCGCCCACTCTAAGAAGAAATAGGAAGCGGGGTCGGCCCCTACTACTCTTTTTCTAGACTTTACCTTGCTTTATAGTGATACCATCTCGTATCCTCCGGAGTCGGGCCCGTCCGCACCACTATACCAACCCATGACGACTGGACTATACCCTAATCTGATACTCTCTCTCGTTCAGACGGATCCGGCTTCTCAAGATCTGTATTTCAGCACAGCACTACACCTTCAACGTCTATGTCAATCTAGGGGTTTTCTTGACGGGATGCAACCCATCTCGTCCCTTTAAGCTGTGCACCCAAACGGCCTTAACGAGACCACTCGCGTGGACATATCGATCGGACTTTAAACTTTTAGATCTGCGTTCAAAATTGTATGTCGAAATTACTTCTTTTTTTTAAATATTATTAAATAGTCCGATCCTCTCTTCTTTCTCTTATTTAATTTTGAACTGTCCATCTAAAATGCTCCAAATTATATAAATATTCGGCCGAGCAGTCAATTCTTTTTTATTTTTGGCTTGTAACCTTTTTTTAATTTTTTTTTATTTAATCTATTAACTTTTTTACTAATTGCTATTTTCAAAATTCTGCCCATTTTTGTGTAAAATAGGTGTACTCCGTCAAGATTAAGTGGGTGTGTTTGTTTAAAGCAATATCCTGGGAGAAATAGCTGGACAACAGGGGTTGTCCTTTTCAGGGTATGTTGCCTTCAGGCAGGCAAAAGTGCATAAAGAAAAATCTATGGGCCTACTAATATTAATACAAGTGCAATAGCCACTAACGCTATATAGAAACGTATATACAGCAAAAATAATTGTGGTCTGTGGCCACATACCACCAGCATCTGTGTACGGTCTGGAAGCTCTCCGTAAAAAAGTGATAGTTCCCTACTAAATGATCCCTGCCATGGACAGAACTCTGGCGACGTAAGATGTTGTGCCCACGACAGGCGTGCTTGAACAGTTATCTGATGGAAGCATGCCACAAATTACCCACACCCACACATACGAAAAGATTACCACAGAACTGCTCAGAAACAAATCAAGTATCTACCAGTAACTACAGCTACTTTAACGGTATATCTCCTGCTTGGAGCACTGCCAATAGAAGGCCAACATCATAGAGGTAGATAACTGACCCATTTTACAAACCCGTTACCGGCTCCGCTTTCCAGTTCCAGCGCGTTCCGGTAACAGCAAGCATGGCCGATGACCACAGAAGCACTCAACCGGTTCACTCCAACTTATAATCTTGACGTTTTGTTGGAATTGTCAATGATACAGATATCCTTTTTTTTTTACACACAGGTGTGAGAGATAACCCGTTTTTGGTCAATTTCGTCTCCTTGACCTTGAACTCTGTTGACGTGCCTATATCCAATGAAGGTCCAGGCACGTCCACCCTGATCATAGTCTCTGAATCCAGGGCAGAAGGGGAGTGGGTAGTTTGAAGTGGACGGAATTTGGAATACCAAGCTGGGGAAGCTAGGAGCTTATTGACGAACAATTTATAGCCAAAAATAAACTTTGACTGCTCGGGCAAAAACGTTTAAGGTGGTTTTAACAATTTAGACATGACAAAATAAAGTCTTTATAATTATTAGGCCAAACAAAATAAATTGCTGGTCTCTGGTTAGCGCTCGTCGATTTTGACCTTGCAAGTCAACTCTTTTTTTTTTTATTACCCGCGCAATTGCCAAAAATATTTAAAATATACCTCGGGTCAATACCCCGAACTCCTGCTGTGTGGTAGAATTTTATTGTCTTCAGAGAAAAAAAGCAAAGCAAAAAAAAAGCCTTAATAACAAAAATACAATCTACAAAATAGTCAAAAATCGTTGTTTTAAAATATAATTTTTAAAGTTCTAGATGCCAGGAAAACGCCGTTTTAGGCTTTCAGATATTTCAAATTTCAAAATTTCCAGGGAACATTCCCCATCAAATACCCAATCGAACTCTCCCACTCGAAATTATGGCTACGGGCCTGATTATGAATACTATTCACTACAACAGAGGCACAAAAATGTAGCATACATTTTGCAAGTCGAATTTCATAATTGAAAACAAATTCAAACATCAAGGGGCTTAAAATTATCAAAGTTAAATGATTTGGCCCTGTTAATCTGCCACATATGAGGACATGCGACACGCACAAAATATTAATTCATCTTGCTCCATTTCAATTCAGTTTATACGAGTTAAGTGGACCTGATATTGGTAATTTTAAGGAATGAACAAAAACAATTTAGCAAAATTAATGGAAATTTTAAGGGTTTGTAAAGGGTTTTTTTTATTGAGATACTTACTTGTCTGAACTTTATTGTTAATGAAAATGTCCACGAACTGTTAAGAAAAACCTCACAAACGAATGACAAGCAAACGACAACAAATCAGATGTTGATTGCGCGGACCGTCAATCTAATTAAAATTAGCTCCACTGGCTAATTACTATTACCTGTGGATCTAACAACACCCCGTTGGGGATCATGTCTAGGTCAATGTTTGTAGGAGTAACCTGTGGGTCGTACGGGACCCTCGTGCTACTGTTTAGGAAAATATTTAGGGTACCAAGGCAAAGGAAGGGACACCATGGCCATTGATGATGGACCAAGACAGATGAGGAGGACGTAAACAAAACTAAATATTCCCACATTTTCTACATGCAATCCATACTTTAACAAAAAAAGAGAGAGGAAAAAAAGAAAAAGAAAATCACAACGCCGCATCAATTCTGGAACTTTAGTTTCACCAGAGACAGATTTTTTTCGGCCTTATTGTAATTCGTTTTTTTTTTTGTGTAAAGGTTTTTGAAGGACGGCCGAAAATGTCAAAGTCCAGCTCTTAGTCTCCAGAGGAAATGTTGTCGGAAGAGTGACGCTTCAAGCGTTGATGTTATCTACGGCGACCTGATGACTGCGTAGAGGTTGTACTGTGGGAGAACTTGCATATACATGTCGATGATCTTCGCTTAGTCTTCCCTGAACATGATCTTCTGTAGCCGGTGGATCATGGCTGAATCCGGGGCAGGATTTACCTCAGTCGCTTGTTCCAACCAGTGCGCCACAACTGGTCAAAGGCTGTGTATATACATGTGCTTTCCTGTGTGTGGGAAAGTGCATATAAAAGATCCCTTGCTGCATTAAGAAAATGTAGCGGGTTTCCTCTATTGACTACGAGTCAGAATTACCAAACGTTTGACATCCAATAGCCGATGATTAATATATCAATATGCTCTAGTGTTGTTGTTAAACAAAACATATTTTCTTTCATGGCTGAATCCATTTCCTCAAGGAGAAGGGCTTGCCTATACGATGTGCCTTGGCGTACCGTCACAATTACCGCTAGGGTGTCCGAGCCTGCTGGATAAGAAGTGCAATCAATCCAGTATTCTCCTTGCTTAGCGCTTGAAAGGTTCACATTTGGGGCAAGGTTTTTCTGGGAAGTTTCTCTGTGATACGGCTTCTGTACCGAGCACGTAATTTGTGCAGCTCGACTTGCCATTCTGCGTCCTCGATATGATCCGGTCGACTGGTTAGTCTGACAGCCAACGACCTCAATAGGAGTGGAGTGGAAACTGTATTAACGTGCCCATATCCAACTTAGGTTCAGGCACGCCTACCCCGGACTTAGCCTCTGACTTCGCCAGTGAACAATTACAGGACAGGAGGGGGAGGATAAGTTTGAGGTGGGCGGAATTTGGAAAAATTTAGCAGAGTTGAGAATAACCATGTCCGGTTAAAATTAAGGCCAAAGAAAACATTTGACTGCTAAAAAACTTTAAAGTCTGACTAAGTCCATACTCACGGAGGCAAAGGAGGTTGGTGCGAGGAGGCGTCTATGGTGTCCCTATGAAGTCGGAGACGTCGAGCTGCAGTAGGCGGAGCTTGCTACTACTTCTGCTATGGCACGGTAATCCTTTCCCACGACGGTCTTCAAGACTCGGTGTAGTGTCGGGTTGTTCATAATTGTCAGTAGCACGCCCTCGTGGTATACACCCAGACGACGAACAGTCAGGCAGACGGCGTTCCTTCCTTCGGACATGCGGACTTTGTGCAACGCAAAGTCTCCCTCGGCACGGCTGGAAAGCTTCATGCTTCGGCATGCTGATCACCTGTCTGACGTCCTGAACAACGTCTAGCTTCATCGAAGTTCAAACTCAATAGGAGTGGTGGCTTTCCTCCTCTGACCTTCTTTAATAGGGGCCACTTGATCAACCAGCGTCGAAGTTCAGAGATCTGAATGAACCCTGCTGGAACTGCTACTGGCGATTGAAGCCCGGTCGTCTGTATACGACTGGTAGCCTGTTTGTCGACCGGCTGAGTCACTGCAGTAGCAGAAGTCACCGCTAACTTGGATGGAGGGGGGAGGAGGTGCATGGCGTCGACGAAGAAGGGACCGCCGCCAGCGGTTGAGCCATTGGCCTTGGTCCTCTCCCCCCACGGGACGTCTCTACCGGTTTCTGCTTCCTGATCCTTCTCACCCGCCTTGTCCTCTTCTGACCATATACTATTGGTCACGGGGATGGGAACTGTATTAACGTGCCCATATCCACAGAGGTTCAGGCACGCCCACCACGGACTTAGCCTCTGAATTCGCCAGTGACCAATCCCGGGTCACGGTGGCAATGGAGTCCATGTGCTATAATCTAAGCGTTGCTCAGACGTCGCCCGCCACTGTTGCCCATCTGTTGTGTCAGGGGCGGGACGTAGCTCAGTTGGCTATTTTTCGTTCCAGCCAGAGCACCACGACTGGTATATCAAAGGCCGTGGTACATGCTAGCCTGTCTGTGGGATGGTGCATATACTAGACCCCTTGCTACTAATGGAAACATGTGGCGGGTTTTCTCTCTAAGACTATATGTCAAAAATACCAAATGTTTGACATCCACAGCCGATGATTAATAAACCAATGTGCTCTAGTGGTGTCGTTAAACAAAACAAACTAATTGTTGTATCATCCTACTGTTAGGCCCACTATTTAGTACAATAAATGTTTATTTATTTATTTATTTATTTGTTTATTTGTTTGTTTGTTTGTTTTAATGAGACAAAAGTACACTTCTTATTATGTGAAGGCGCTGTAGTTGTTGAAGGAGATGCAACACATTATTTTAAGTGTCTTGGTGACCCCCGAAATGTCAAGCCATATTAACATGCCAAAACCCAATTAAGGTTTATGTACGACCCCAAAAATAGACTCAACGCATTTAACTACATACAAGGACGAGAACTTGAAAGATTCCCGATCTGTTTCAGTTCATCCATTAAAAACACAGGGTCAGTCTCCCAAAATGTGTCATATTGTGTTAGTCACCTCTAATAGTTATAAACGTCTGAAAGAAAGAAAGAAAGGTTTTATTAAACGACGCACTCAGCACATTTTATTTACGGTTATATGGCATCGGATATATGGTTAAGGACCACACAGACATTGTAGGAGGAAACCCGCTGTCGCCACTTCACGGGCTACTCTTTTCGATTAGCAGCAAGAGATCTTTTATATGCACCATCCCACAGACAGGGTAGTACATACCACGGCCTTTGATATACCAGTCGTGGTGCACTGGCTGGAACGAGAAATAGCGCAATGGGGCCACAGACGGGGATCGATCTCACACCGACCGCGCATCGAGCGAGCGCTTTACACTGGGCTACGTCCCGCCCCTATTATAAACGTAAGAAGACTGAGATAAGCATAACTAAGACAATTGTTTTTTTTTTTTTTTTTTTGTTTGTTTGTTTGTTTGTTTTAGTACGACTGCACCTGTAATTATGAACAAATGTTTGATATAATAGGTAGCCCAGTGGTAAAGCGCTCGCTTGATACGCGGTTGGTTTGGGATCGATCCTTGTCGGTGGGCCCATTGAGCTATTTCTCTTTCTATCCAGTGCACCACGACTGGTTTATCAAAGGTCGTGGCATGTGCTATCATGTCTGTGGGATGGTGCATCCCTTGTTACAGATGAAAAATGTAGCGGGTTTCCTCTAAGACTATATGTCAAAATTACCAAATGTCTGACATCCAATAGTCAATGACTAATAAATCAATGTGATCTAGTGGTGTCGTTAAACAAAACAAAAACTCTCGATATATTAGGGTCCGAAACCTAATAATGCAATGTTACAAATCAAGGTCCTGAGACTGAACGTAACTCAAAATAAGACAAAAATTATTTTATTCAGTATTTTATAGCGATAATTTATTCATAACAAAATATGTAGTTGATATCTACACCATAACTGGTTGTCAACACCGTAAACATCTTTTGGGGGTGATTTTTAATGAAGAATTCGTATGCGACTGAATGGCGGTATTCAGAAATTACATATTCAGGCCTTCCAAGAATACAAAGAAAGAAAGCAAGAAATGTTTTATTTAACGACGCATTGAACACATTTTATTTACGGTTATATGGCGTCAGACATATGGTTAAGGACCACACAGATATTGAGAGAGGAAACCACTTCATGGCCTACTCTTTTCGATTAGCAGCAAGGGATCCTTTATATGCACCATTCCACAGACAGGATAGTACATACCACGACCTTTGATACACCAGTTGTGGAGCACTGGCTGGAACGAGAAATAGCCCGAGAAATAGACCGACTGCGCATCAAGCGGACGCTTTACCACTGGGCTACGTCTCGCCCCTAGAGAGTAGGTTGAACGACGCGCGAACGAACTTATTGTTCTCGCAATTTTAAGAAGCCTGCATATTAATACACTATAAGAACTGAATGAACTCCTGGAGTTTGGGTTATCGGAATTACTTTAGGAGACAAAAGAAAACACAACAAAACTGTAATACTCATTTGGTGACATAAGAGGAATGTACAAGTTTAAAAAATTAAGGGGGCGTTACGTAGTTCAGTGGTAAAACACAGGCCTGATACGCGGTCGGTCTAGGATCGATCCTCGTCGGTGGGCCCATTGGGCTATTTCTTGTACCAGCCAGTGCACGACGACTGGTATACCAAAGACCATGATATGTGCTATCATGTCTGTGGGATGATGCAGATAAAAGATCCCTTACTATTAATGAAAAAATTTAGCGGGTTTCCTCTCTTTGACTGTGTCCATATGACCATATGTTTGACATCCAATAGCCGATGATTAATAAATCAATATGCTCTAGTGGTGTCGTTAAACAAAACAAACTTAAACTTTCAATTAATTTTTAAAAAGTCATCTATCAAGATGACAATATGACATTAAATATATGACAATACCTATAAAGTACATAATATATACATACATACATATATACACGAAAGCTTTTCAGGAGAAACACATTTTCTTTATAATATTGATAAATTGAAACCATTTTCTTAAAATCATTTTAGCACAATTTTCTTACAATTATTTTATTATTACTATTATTGTTATTATTACATTTTTATTTTTTAGTGATTCCGCATGCGAACTGATGTGTGTGTGGGGGGGGGGGGGGGGGGGGTTCAATTACCAATGACCCCATCCCATGGGAAAAGGAACAATAAACAAACACACGTAGTGGTACACTGGAGAAAGTCACACTTCGGGGCCAAATATAGCTTGGGAAATATCAGGGGACGAATTTGCATGGGGCAAACAGTATTGAACACTCTGAAATGGTTCAAACTGTTATTTAGAATAATATGATAATGTAATAAAATGAAATGTCTCGTAAAACACGATCTTTATTTAAATTGCTTTATTTAAAATCACGCTGTAATATACTTTTTAATGACTTTCAATGTTTTCAACAAAAATCACTATTTACCGCAACATTCCTGTCTAATAATAAACAAGTGGCCACCTAGCGAAAGAAATTCGCGTACCTGCTCGTGGTGGTTTCTGGGATATTCTATGACGTCACATGGAGTAAACCCAAGTGTTCGAATTTTACAAATGCCGGATCATTGAGTGTATGTGTGTCAAAACATTGTCATCTATGTGTCCCAGAACCCATCGCAGTGCTTCTTGGATTACCAGGGAATAGTGTGGTCGATTTACATGTCTATCTGGAGGCAGAACGCTAATAAAAATCGAACATGCTAAAGTGCATCCCCCTGTTTCGCGCGTGCAATAGGCAGGTGGAATACATCGATCGTCGGCATTGGGGGCTGACCACGGTACCAGACGATGTCCTGCGTTACGTCAGAAGCCTCGAGGAATTACTCCTCGACTCTAACCAAATTAAAGATCTTCCCAGAGTAAGTCCTACTCGTAGTTTTGTCGTAATATTGCACCGATCGCGAACGAATCGTCCGCAGACTTTAAGCCTGTTGTTTATTTTCAGGCTTTCTTCCGCCTCATTCAGCTGCGAAAACTGAGCCTGAGCGACAATGAAATCGGCCGACTCATGCCAGACATCGGTAATTTTATCAACCTTATGGAGCTGGACATCAGTAAAAATGGTAGGTGGATTTCGGTGCGGTTTTTATATGTTTATTTACAATTTTATTCACCTGAAGGGCAGAGGAAAAATAGTAGCAGCCATATTGGATGTGTTGTGGAAGCTGAACGCCCATTGGTTGGGAGTGTTCCAGGTCCAAGGGTGCAACTTGTGTGACATAACACTCTTATCCCCTTTGGACATTACATGGACTGGATTTTTTAATAACATTTTAAAATTATATTCAAATATTACTGTCTGGTTGTTGGGGGGTTTCTTTGGAAAGAGTTAAACCTGTTTTTATTTGTAACTGAATCTGTGTAAAAAGTTTTTTAGCAAGGAATTAGTTTTCTGGTATAGGCCTACATGGGCATGATTCATGTCCAACCCTAGCCCTTGTGCTCAACCATTTGAGATCTGACATTTGGACAGTTACATGATATTTCACAAGTTGTCTATAATGAAAAAGCATTTTTTGGAAAGAGTTCCTTATTTCCCCCACTATTGGGGTATTGAATTAGCTGGATTACGAAATATAAACATGTTGGTTTTATAGAACAAGTTGTTTTAAAAGATATTGTATATAATTATCGCTAACCCTAACCTTAAACTATTCATATTTACAAAATAAATTTAAATGCACATTGGACAACTTTTTTTCACTAGCCGTCAGGCATGGCAACAGTAGTTATTTACTAGCCACAGGAGTGGGGCTACCATAATCTAGAAGCCCTGCATAGCCTGTGATGTCCATTTGTGCACCTATAAAAGTTGTCAGCCTTTGTGGTTGGGATGGAAAAACATCTTCAATCTATTGATGGTATGTCAAGCTTGTCAATGTGCATTCATGTAGAACTGTTTCTGCTGTAATTTTAACATAGTGCTCAGTGTTCTCGTGGGTGAAAATCAGGCACCACAGCATTCTTTTTTGCCATTGGCGACTTCTGATTTTCGGGGCAAAAGAGCAAGTAAGGAATAAAACAACGGCATATATATTATAATGTGTCAAAAGGTTTTTTTTAAAGGACTGAAATAGTATTACATTTAGTCAGAGCTTTAGATTGTATCAAAGTCGATAAACCGAAAATAATAACGCCCATATTAAGTACAGACATGTTGACATCAAAATATTTTACATCTAAACCACTGAAATGTTCAGTTTAATTGCGTTAAAATAACTTGAAATGCATTTCTCAAGGCGCAAAGCAGTGCTTTATATTTACTCACCAACTGGCTAGTGAATAAAAAAAAAACACTAGCCAACTCGATATTGTTACTCGCCAGGCATATTCAGCGCCCTCAATAGTTTAAGAAGTAGCAGGCTACGACAGTGATGATAGCAGGGGGCAAAGCGGGGGGTCTGGGGCCCTCCCCAAGAAACATTTGAAAAATCAAACCTCTGAGATGCATTCTCATGGCCTCTGTTAGCGCAAATCAGTCACCATCCATTAAATGCAGCACCTTGTTTGGATCCCTTTTGTAGGAGACTTTATTAAAGAAGAGAAAGCACTTTTTTTTTTACCATTAACGAAAAGTAGGCGGCAGCAAAAGCTGTTTCAGGCGGCGATTTGCCGCCGGAGACCGGGTACTTTTGAGGGCTCTGCATATTAAGTGCATGTATTAGTATGGATAATATGTATCTAATAATCTATATACATGTAATTCTTATTACCAGTACTTTTGTTCTACTTTCCTTTGTAAACCATTTTTAATTGGTTTATGCGATACCGACAAGTGCACTGATGGCTACATTTACCGAAACTAGGACATATTTTATTTATTTATTTTTGTTGACGGCAGTGTTCTCCAACCCCAGTAAGCGGCTTGTACACCCACCAAGCTGAGAATTTGCACCGCCTAGCTGAAGATTTTCGCAGACAGGTCCGCCAATCTGATAAAAAATGCCGCCAAGTCGAAAATCAATCCACTTTGACGAAAAGAACTTCCGTCAGTTCTATTCACCTATCGCTATATTTAGCCTGTACTTGGACTTGGGAGTATATAATAATAATATTCTAATTCAACACATTTGTAAGAATGAATCTGACTGGATCCCTGCTAAAAATTTCAGGTGGTAAAATCACTGATATACCGGTCGCAAATTTTGGCAGAAATACGTCATAGGTTAAGCGAGGAACAGGGTTGTTTTGTAATGACGTCATAAAGACAATTTCTGTAGCGTTCATATTACGTACAGAATACTGAGAAGTTAGAATTCGCTCCTCGCCAACCGCTCTAAGAACAACGATGAACGCCCATCAAAATGTCCACGTGTCAAACAAAATTAAAACCGGGCCTCCCCAATATCCAGCAGTGATAAAACGGGAGTCGTTAATACAAGCGGCACAATCTCAGCGGTGCAACGTAGATTGCCTCTCAACAGCTTGGCTCCTCTAATCCAATCGGCGAGCGGTAATTTTTGACAGACAGCCGCCCGTCACTTCATCATTGGCAATTTGCATATTATTTTTAGTAAATCTTAGTCCTTGCGAGTAATTGACATGGGTCCAGGCAAATTTCATGCAGGGGAATTGTCTATTGCTGGCTGTTGGCATGTTGAAAACCATAAATCGAGAATAATATTTTATGCAATGAAAGACGGCAAAATACTATCCCCAGATGCCAGGAAATCGCATCTATATGAGCTTTTATTTTCAAAATTTTCCGGGTGAGATTAGCCCACTGGCCGCACACATTTAGGCCTATGATCATCTAGGCAACTACTACTTCAGCTTGACCGGTGCCGGTGCGGCAGATCATGAGATAGATTATGGTTAACTTTATTTAAATCAACTATTAAATGCCAGAAAAGAAGCACCTTTTGTGACTTAAGATTTACAAAATCTACAAATTTACAAAATCTCGAGCTCACCCCCACCCCACCCTACCCCTCGTGGACTTCATCCACTCGTTTGTAAGGCCCAAGGCCTCACATGTCCGCCAACCTGGTCGCATAAAAGTTGGAGAACACTGGACGGTATGCTATCGTTACCAACAATACAGTAAAAGAAAAACTAATTCTTGAATGCTTTTTATTTATTTAACATATTCCCGCCATGTAACATTTAGCTTAACGTTAGGTGCAAATAAACTGGTTACAAAGCGATTGGTCTACTGCTTTGTGAGCTCATTTATAATCGGAAAACCCTGATGTGTCTCACGGCTTTCTGATTGTGGTTAATAAAGTATTCGGCACACCTCAATCATCAAATTGACCGAAGAGCTCCGAGAGTGATATCGGAATACTTCGACCAGCATCATCTATGTGTCATGGTTCGCAAACAGCGCGAAATGCGGAAGTGTACGTTTACAGTTTCGGTCGTCAATACATGTGTCATCTGACTGATACAGTAAACTAAAATGTGCTACAGTGACAGCTTGATTCCGACAAAATAATCTACTCGCCAAAAGGCGAGTGTTTTGCAAATTTAAATAACCATAATAAAATTTCACTTGCATAGGTGAGTGTTTCACTCGTAGTATTGTGCCCTGAATATTGACAGCTCTACAGTATGACAAATATTTTGAAAAGTCATTAGCCACAGGGCTAGTGGGTTTGTGAAAACCACTAGCCCACCAAGATAAAGCACTAGCCCAAATTCCTCCACAATTATAACTGGATTTTTATATAATTTTTGTAACATTACACATTTTCGAGTATACTATAACAGTAAAATAAATCAAACACTTAAATCATGTTGTTCCTTTCAGTTTTTTATCGTGTGGTACGTTTGGTCTTTTGTCAAGTGTGATCCATCGTCATTGTCCCGTTCTCGCTTTTTCCCTCCCCTCGAGGAAAAATAATTGAGCAAACTCATGGTTGGTATCTAAAACCACTATCAAAATAATTAAATTTAAATGAGTGTACGACAGTGTGACACACAGTAGTAGATAGTTGAGTGTATTTGGTAGTGCGTTATACATTTAGGGCCTACTATTTATGTCGCCAGGAATGGTGATGCAGAGTATGACAAATATTTTCAAAAGTCACTAGCCACAGGGCTAATGGGTTTGTGAAAACCACTAGCCCACCAAAATAAAGCACTAGCCCAAATTCCTCCACAATTATAACTGGATTTTTATATAATTTTTGTAACATTACACATTTACGAGTATAACAGTAAAATAAATCAAACACTTAAATCATGTTTTTCCTTTCAAGTTTTTATCGTGTGGGTACGTTTGGTCTTTTGTCAAGTGTGATCCATCGTCATTGTCCCGTTTTCGCTTTTGCCTTCCCCCGGGGAAAAATAATTTAACAAACTCATGGTTGCTATCTAAACCCACTATCAAACTAATTAAATTTAAATGAGTGTATGACAGTGTGACACACGGTAATAGATGGTTCAGTGTAGTTATATATTTAGGTGATGCCAATTGCTCAAATACAGGGCATTATGCCGTGTTAGATCGATATCAAAAGAATATAACGGCGACATCTAATCTGTTGTTAATTGATGAACAAAAAAGGTATTATCTTGTATCGACAGCAGTGACGTATTATCCAAACCACTACACGTAATAGGCCAAGCCGAGTCATTGCATATGCGGTTACCATTAAAGTAAATTGTTTTCCTGATTGCCGATAACCACATGTCAGCGAAGTGTTAAATTAGAAAACAATAGATAAATAAAATAAACACTGAAATTCAAAGCATGGCTAGGGTTTACTTGATTGAGATTAACATGTCGTCGCGATTTGTGATTTCCAAGTTCTTAGCCTAAAAGATATGTGCGAGATTAACTACCACGTGACGTGTCTAACCAATCAAAAGACGCATGTCATTAGACTTATTTCCTGTGCCAGAAACTTGAAAGGGAAAGGTAAACAATGCATGATGTAACTGTGACGATGTAGAGATAGCATGTTACTGCAGTTTGCAGATCTAGCTCAAGTGGATTATTATTATATACTGATTGCGTTGTTGATATTATTCGATGACAAACGTCACAATCAAATTTATTAAACGAAATTTCCACTGAGACAAAAAGCAGAAAAGGAAAACCCGAAGATCGAGCGATAACGAGAGGAGGGGGGAACCACTAGCACTGTGGGCTAGTGGTTTTGCATTTCTCACTAGCCCGAACTTAAAAACCACTAGCCACGGGCGTCGGGCTAGCGGATTTGTCGAACTCTGGGTGATGCCAATTGCTCAAATACAGGGCATTATCCCGTGTCAGACCGATATCAAAAGACTATTAACGGTGACATCTAATCCGTTGTTAATTGATGAACAAAAAAGGTATCATCTGGTATCGGCAGCTGTGGCGCATTATCCAAACCGCTACATGGTCACACAGAATAGGCCAAGCCAAGTCATTGCATGTGCGGTTACCATTAAAGTAAATTGTTTCCTGATTGCTGATAACCACATGTAAGCGAAGTGTTAAATTAGAAAACAATAGGTAAATAAAACAAACACTGAAATTCAAAGCTTGACTGGGGTTTACTTGATTGAGATTATCCTGTCGTCACGATTGGTGATTTACAAGTTCTTAGCCTAAAACATATGTGCGAGATTAACTACCATGTGATGTGTCCAACCAATCAAAACACGCATGTCATTAGACTTATTTTCTGTGTCAGAAACTTGAAAGGGAAAAGTAAACAATGCATACTGTAACTGTGACAATGTAGAGATGGCATGTTACTGCAGTTTGCAGACCTAGTTCAATTGGATTATTATTATATACTGCTTGCGTTGTTGATATTATTCGATGACAAACGTCCCAATCAAATTTTATTAAATGAAATTTCAGCCGAGAGAAAAAGAAAACACGATTGAGCAATAGGGGAGTTGTGGGGGGAGGGGGGGGGAACCACTATACCGCAGGGCTAGTGGTTTTGCATTTCTCACTAGCCCGAACTTAAAAACCACTAGCCACGGGTGTCGGGCTAGCAGATTTGTCAAACTGTCTGTCCAAATTAGTGAGATCTAAAGCAATGTTAGTGTACCTTTGCAAAGTTTTCTAATTTGCAGAGCAAATTTCATTAAAGTGTTTATGAAAACTGAAACCGACACCGAATCTCTACTCGTTTTGTGCAAACCAAAACCAAAGTCAAATTTCATAACTGCACATCATTAATGATTGATTAAAATTGCAGCTGTGGCCGAACTATCAGACAACAGGCAGTGGACGTAAAAGTAGTGATGTTTCAACAATCGATTATATTAAAAAATTAATTTGTTTGGCTCTTAGATGACAGCAATTGCTGTCATGCCCCCTGCATTTGCCATGAACCCTCTCAATTTCACCCCTAACAACGACAGTGTACAGGGCTTCTAGAATTTTTATAAAATCCACTGGCCATGAGACAAGTGATTTAAAAAATGTACTAACCACAATTAAAACTTCACTAGCCCTACTTTACTTTAAGTTAATATAATTTTACTAAATAATAGTAATAACCTTAAAAACACTAACATTGGGGGCTTGGGTTGGGTGCAGGGCATTTCTATTTACAAAATAGACTTATAAATCAGATTGTTCTTGTTTTGAATGTTTTTGGAAAACTACCTTTATTTATGTAACCCCTGCAATTAAGAAAACGCCCTGATGGTATGGCATTGGTGGGGAAATAAATCTAATTTAGTCCACAGCAAAAAAAAAGTGCCGTGGAGATTGAAAAACTTCACAGCATTGCTAATTGCTGTGGGCAATTGCAAGGGTTGTTTATGTTGTCCTTGAACTATGAAATAGAAATGTTTTATTTAACGATGCACTCAACACATTTTATTTACGGTTATATGGCATCAGACATATGGTTAAGGACCACACATATTTTGAGAAGAAACCCGCTGTCGCCACTACATGGGCTACTCTTTCCGATTAGCAGCAAGGGATCTTTTATTTGCGCTTCCCACAGGCAGGATAGCACAAACCATGGCCTTTGTTGAACCAGTTATGGATCACTGGTCGGTGCAAGTGGTTTACACCTACCCATTGAGCCTTGCGGAGCACTCACTCAGGGTTTGGAGTCGGTATCTCGATTTAAAATCCCATGCCTCGACTGGGATCCGAACCCAGTACCTACCAGCCTGTAGACTGATGGCCTAACCACGATGCCACCGAGGCCGGTTTGTGAAATAGAGAATACTACATGAGTGGCCATTAGATACCATTTATCTTACGAGTTAACATATTTAATGAGTGAAAGTGAGTTGGATACGTTTATAAACAACACGTTGTATGGTATCTGATGAACACATACATGTAGTATTATATTTCTTACATATCCTGAAACACACACACACACACCAGTTTTATTACTTATAAAATAAATTTAAATGCCTTTCAAATTTCCAACAAAAACCTGTACATGTATAGCCCTAGCACATATAGTTAATTTTTGTGCGTCACAAACAAGTCAAGTTCAGGTTAACTTGTACCTAAGTCTTTAGAATAATGGCGTCATTCAAATTCAAAATTAGCTATATTATTACATTGCTTCGCCACATTAAAATAAGAACTGGTCTACTGACCCCTGTCAAATTTCTATGACAAACAGACAACGTTGTTTACAGGTTGGTATTTTCTTCTTTTTCATAATTCTGGACAAAATATTAGTTTTAAAGATGAAAGAAAAAAAGAAAAAGTACCTTTTGTCAAATATATATAACAATATTACTGTTGGATATGTTTTATTTGTTGCATATGAATCCAAAACAAGGGTCCGAAAAGTCACTGTCGTCGACCTTACATGTTTTGCATGAAATTATGGAAAAGATCGCTATTCAAAACTGGTTTTCCAGGATTTTGAGATACATGTTGACTGTGTCATTTCGAAGAATCAATGTAATTTGTACAAATAATTTTTACGAGCCATGCAGGCTTGTATGCTAGCCAAGCTAGTGAGTTCTACATGATTTTTACGAGCCTCTGGCTCCCAGACTCCTCAAAATCGCACAGTTTCTAGTCAATTAAAAATTGATTAGCAACTACTGTTTCATGTTTTAAAATTGTGTAGCAATGTCTGAAGCTTGTGTAGCAAATCATGACACTATGCTGAACATAAAGTTCCCTGCATGGTATGTACAATCCTGTTTGTGGGATAGTGCATATAAAATATCCCTTGCTGCTAATCGGAAAGAGTAGCCCATGGCATGACAGCAGCGGGTTTCCTCTCATTATCTTTGTGCTCCATAACCATATGTCTGTTGCCATAGTGCTATAAACCACAACCCCTGTAGTTACCCATGGCAACTGGCAATGCTGTGGAGGTTTAAATCCCAACGACACTTTTTGGCCTTGGACTACATTCATGGGCGGGACGTAGCCCAGTGGTAAAGCACTCGCTTGATGCACAGTCAGTTTGGGATTAATCCCTGTCACTGCGCCTATTGGGCTATTTTTCGTTCCAGCCAGTGCACCACGACTGGAATATCAAAGGCCGTGGTATGTCCTATCCTGTCTGGAATGGTGCATATAAAAAATCCCTTATTACTAATGAAAAAATGTAGCAGGTTTCCTCTATGAATGTAAAAATTTTTTTATCATATGTTTGACATCCAATAGCCAATGATTATAAAATCAGTGCTCTAGTTGTGTTGTTAAACAACAACAAACTTTGGGCTATATTCAGGGTTTTTTCCCCAGTTGCATGGTTTTTTTTTTGCTGTGGACATTTTCTTGCTTGCTGAGGTTGACCCATAATTATAACATGTTTAGTGTGTCTTTAAATAAACATTCCTTCCTTCCTACCTTGTTATTTTTATGCTTATTCATGTAATTATACACATCGCTGCTTTCAGTGGAATGTTGCCTCCTATTTTTCTCAAACAGCCTCCTACTTCCAATGATAATGAATACCCTGTTATACACACATTGATAATTGTATGTTCATTGGGTGCACCTGTTCTTGCAAATGTGCATTTACCTGTACATAACCTGAACATGCAGGTATTGAGGTCGAGTTCTAATTAGAAATCTGTGTTTTCACATGTGCTAGTGCTTTTTTTTCCATTACAGTAATTTGATTTACAGACATCACTGTGAAAAACAACTGAGTGGTGTGATTACTTGCTCATCTAACTTAGATAGTGGGGAGCCATTTACATTGTATGATAAATTAAGCATTTATATTTAATCCTTTTGTGGTAATATTTATTTATTTTGATTCACAAGCTAGCCTTCATGTATGGGGGAGCCCAGTGGTAAAGCGCATGGTTGATCTATTTCTATTTCTATCCAGTGCACCACGACTGGTATATCAAATGCCATGGTATGTGCTGTCCTGTCTGTGGGATGGTGCATATGAAAGATCCCTAGCTACTAATGGGGGAAAAAATGTAGCGGGTTTCCTCTCTATGACTGTCAAAATTACCATATGTTTGACATCCAATAGCTGATGATGAATAAATCAATGTGCTCTAGTGGTGTCATTAAACAAAACAAACTTCTTCATATATGGGGAAATAAAAAGTACTGTCCTTGACCTTTGTGGGATTTAGCCCTGTGGTAAAACATTCACCTGATGCACGATCTGTCTAGGATCGATCCTTGTCATTTGGCTACTTCTTGTTCCAAGCAGTGCACCACGACTGGTATAGCAGAGGCCGTGGTATGTGCTATCCTGTCTGGGATGGTGCATATAAACAATCACTTGTTACTAATGGGAAAATTTAGCAGGTTTCCTCACTATATGCCAAATCAATTTGCTCTAGTGGTGTCATTAAACAAAACAAAAGCTTTAACTTTGTTTCTTGAACTAGTCTCAGAAAAGTAATGGGAGAACACGAGTGATACACGTACATTTGTAGCTCCCCATAAACGGTCAGGTCTGGATGGGGTATACGTTCTATAAAGATTATTTAACTTTGTCCGTGAACTAGTCTCAGAAAAGTAATGGGAGAACATGAGTGATACACGTAGCTCCCCATAAACGATCAGGTCTGGATGTGGTATACATTCTATAAAGATTATTTTGTTTAACGACACCACTAGAGCACATTGATTAATAATCAGCTATTGGATGTTGTGATGGAACATGCTCTTATTTTTTTCGCCTGTGGCGATGTTAATGGTTTTAGAGGGCTGTGTGCAGCTTGGTTACGTAATACCCCCGCGCGACGGTGGTCGAGCTGTTCCCAATATGCACTTAGACTAGGTGGGCACTGTAGTTACGTAATACCTCCGCGAGTTCTGTTTTACGACCTTGTATTCCTAGCAGAATGGCGACAGCTAGTCTGACCATCTAAGAAAAAGTGCCGTCTTAGTCGCTGTGGAAATATCACATGATAGGGGGAGTACCGCGATGTGCCCCCAGGCGATATTCGGTTTTTAATAAATAGCTAGGATTTTAGATATATCGAGGAGAAACATATTGGAAGGCTTCCGGGGAACGTGTCCGTTTGGACTGGTAAATATATATTTCTGCTCTGTTGTATAACCTTGATGTGATTGATGTGACTTTAAATATTTTAATACTGTATTATACCAATATTATTTAGACAGTGTTTCCAGTAATCTGATGAAGTAAATTGTAGGCTTCACTGTTCTAAAATTATTAAAGCTTAGCCAGTCATCCTAGAGGACCTAGGTAAACTGTAGGTTATTGTCTTTATTGTGATAGGTACCAGTATTAATTCTGTATTACAAGGTTACCGAATTAAAAATTAACCAGTTAGGAATAGAGTTGTAATTCCTTTATTAATTAAGTTCCCCTGGAAGCGTTTCTCAATTGTCACACGTGTGTGTGTTGTATCACGGTGAAGTGATTAGAATATTGTGTAAACTAGACACCTAGTGATTAACTAATTAGGTGATTAGTTCCGGGTTGTTATTATTATTGTTGTTGTAAGTAATTAACTGCTGCAGATATATTTGTCAGCGTATGGTTAATACAGATTCCAAAGTGTATCGTGTTTTGTTGTGTTTTCTAGTGAACTAAACGTGCTATAACATATACTTTATATAAGATCTTATTTCTGATATACCTAGAGCCGAGCCACTCAGGTATTGGACTGCCCGATACAAAGAGATCTAATAGATATACAGTTAGGAGAGATATTTGGATAATCGTGTTTTATTCAGTTACGGGTATTATAGGATCCCCGTGACAGATGTCAAACATTTGGTAATTCTGACACGTAGTCATCAGAGGAAACCCACTAGATTTTTCCACTAGCAGTGAGGGATCGTTGATATTTGCACTATCCCACAGACAGGATAGCACATACCATGGCTTTTGACCAGTTGTGTTGCACTGGTTTGAACAAGAAAAAACCTAATCTGTTAAATGGATCCACCAAGGTGGTTCGATCCTGCGGCGCAAGCACCACAGCCGAGAGTTCAACCGACTGAGCTAACTCCCGCTGTCCTTGGAACACATTAAAATTCTGAAGCGTGAATGTTACATATATATGTAGCAAAAATACACGGGTAGCTCTGGGTGGGAAGGAAATTTCACCAAATTATCTCTTAAACAAAAAGAAATTTACAGAAACGCAGTTAGTTTTCTAGATAGCATAATATCAATAACTGATTTGTTTATTTTTAAATTGTCACTTGTTTTAAAAATTGTTAGTTGGCAGATTTAGCGAGTGTCGGAGTTACATGTAGCCCTTGTTATGAAAATGTTTTTTATTTCTTGTTTTTATCTCCAATATGGTTTCCTTTCGTAAAATTCATCAAAACCGGACCCCCCCGTATGCCGGAAATACCTCAAAATCAGATGTTTTTCACAGCCCCCTTTAAAATATAAGTACAGTACAGTTCCTTTCTAAATTGTCTCGTAGAAACCAGATATTTTACTTTGTCTTGTAGAAACCAGATATTTTACTTTGTCTCGTAGAAACCAGATATTTTACTTTGTCTCGTAGAAACCAGATATTTTACTTTGTCTCGTAGAAGAGCTTCACTGTATGTTGAAGGAATAATCCATGTGTCTCAGATTAAAGTGTGTCTGATTAGTTGTTAATGCTAGATTCCATGTAATGTGAGTCATGCTGATTACATACAGTGTGTAATTTATTGCTCGGAAGTTGAAATATTATCTCAAGGATTAGGGCCCTTTTGGCCCTCGGGAAGTGCTTAATCTCCAAAAAGGTGGTTGCCATTGGTGACCTGGTGAACAGAATTTATTTCAACAACTGTTGTTTTCTGTGGTTGCCATTGGTAACCAGTGACCAGTTATTTCAACAACTGTTATTTTTTGTGGTTGCCATTGGTAACCAGATGACCAGTTATTTCAGCAACTGTTATTTAAGTGTTTGATTTATTTTACTGTTATACTCGTAAATGTGTAATGTTACAAAAATTATATAATGTCCGTTTGGTCCTTATAATTATATGTCCGACGCCATATAACCGTAAATAAGATGTGTTGAGTGCGTCGTTAAATAAAACACTTCCTTCCATCCCAGACTCAAGATTCATAATAAATGTCTGCATACCTGTATTATATACAAATATAATGTCAGGGTACACACGTGTAGTGCTTTTTCACTTGTACTAACCTGTATGCACTTAACACTGGCTTGGAGCCAGTACTAAGATTTGATCCCAGCGTCTGCATGTACATCAGCCTTAAAAAACACACCACATGGTGCTCAACCACCATGTAGGGATGGGACGTAGCCCCGTGGTAAAGCATCCGTCAGATGCTCGGTCGGTGTGGGATCAATCCCCATCGGTGGGCCCATTTGGCTATTTCTCGTATCAAAGGCTGTGGTATGTGCTATCCTATCTGTGGGATGGTACATATAAAAGATCCCTTGCTACTAATGAAAGAATGTAACGGGTTTCCTAACTAAGACTGTTCATCAAAATTACCAAACATTTGACATCCAATAGCCGATGATTAATTAATCAATGTGCTCTAGAGGTGTTGGAGCCAAAAAAAAGATTTGATCTCAGTGCCTACACATACACCAGCCTTAAAAAAAAACCCTGTGGTGCTCAACCACTGTATCACCAAGACCAGTGTCCGTGACAACCGATTCTCTCTTTAATCATCGAGGACTGCACTTCATCGTGTATGTACACCGGTGTGTGATGCAGTATATAATAATTCTGCCTGGTTCTCTTCTGCACAGTAATTTCCATCAGTATCTGGAGAGCACCCTGGAGCCATCCAGATCTTTTGCTATCTCATCATCTCCGCTCCTCCGGCTTGCAGGTTCCAGTCAATATATAATCATCTTCAAATTACATACACCATTCCTATACGGCTGGGAAAATTATTAAGTTATCACCATTTTCTGTGGCCAGCTTGTCTGGTCCGTGTGGTACTGTAATAGTTGTATGTGGGACGTATATCTGTAGAAATTAATACAAGCACCACTACCAGTATAAACTAAACATTATTCTTTCTTTTTTCCTTTTATTCTTCTACCTCACTTCCCATCTATGTTCTCGGGTCATTTCAGTCAGTGCTCCACAACTGGTGTAACTATCCTGTCTGTGGGATGGTGCATATAAAAGATCCCTTGCTGCTAATTGAAAAAAAGTAGCCCATGAAGTGGTGACAGTAGGTCTCCTCTCTCAATATCTGTGTGGTCCTTAACCATATGTCCAACGCCACGTAACCGTAAATAAAATGTGTTGAGTGCATCGTTAAATAAAACATTTCTTTCTTTCTCTCAATATCTGTGTGGTCCTTAACCATATATATGTCTGACACCATATAACCGTGAATAAAATATGTTGAGTGCGTCATTTGACATGTAGTTTGACACCCAATAGCTGATATATTTTTCATGCTGGGGCGTCGTTAATCATTCATTCGTTCTGTTCTCGGGCAATGCAGTAAGCATGGGGTCTGGTAATCCATGAAAAGGCTACCACAAAATACAGACCCTTATATAGGTTACGACACATTTGTATTTTCTTTATTGTTATAAAATACCTTCACACATTGATAATGTGTTATTCATTCATATGGCTGGTCTAACTACTGATACTGTATACATCTTAGGGCTTCTAGAATTGTTTAATAATCCACTAGCCATGGGATCAGTGATTTAAAACATTTACTAGCCACAATTAAATATTAACTAGCCCTTCTTTACTTTAAGTTAATAATACAATTTTATTATAAAATAATAAGGAAATATTCCGGTTTTTAAAATATTGGTCTTTATAGTGGGGTAGTTTTAGTTCCAGGATAGTCTTAGTTCTGGGTGGTCGTTAGGTTGGGTTTTACTGAAAGCTACTTTTATCAGAGCTCTAGCGATATCAGTAAGATCAATCCATTTGAAGAAGATAGATATAAAAAAAACCCCAGAGATATGTCCTCTCCCACCTTAGGGAATCACTTTAAAAAATCTTTATTAGTTTTCAAATATCATCCACAATATCTCTGCCACTCGCCAAATTCGTCAATTGCAAATTTTTACAAGAATTGGTGAATTTTATTTCAATTTGGCGAAAAAAGATTGGGTTATAATTTGTATTTTGTTGGAAAATAGCTATAGGTTTGGCATTTTTTAGATAATTTAGTGAAATTTTCTGCTTGTCCAGAGCTGGCCCTGTCATGAAATCATTATTAAAATAATATTAAAACTTTGATCGGGTTCACCAAAGTGAATGCTCGTGAATGTTAGACTGACATAATCATCGGTTCAACGACAGACTGCAAAAAGATGAGTCGGGTTGTACAGTGTACAACCGTTTCTGTACCAGTTACAAACCGGCCTCGGTGGCATCTTGGTTAAGCCATCGGACATACAGCTGGTAGGTACAGGGTTCGCAGCCCGGTCCCGGCTACTATACCAAGACCGAGTTTTAACGACTCATTGGGTAGGTGTAAGACCACTACACCCTCTTCTTTCTCACTAACAACTAACCCACTGCCCTGGGCCCCGTTCCACGAAGCGATCTTAGCCCTAAGATCAACTTAAGTGCATAGAATAGCTAGGTAATCTTAGGGCCAAGATCGCTTCGTGGAACAGTGCCTAGGACAGACAGCCCAGATAGCTGAGGTGTGTGCCCAGGACAGCGTGCTTGAAGTTTAATTGGATATAAGTACGAAAATAAGATGAAATAAAATGAAGTGCCAGTTACAGAGAGGTAAAATAAGGGTTAGCAGAGATAACTGAATAAACAGAAAACCTTGCAAACTTAACAAAATTTTATTTTTTGTTACAAAATAACTGGATTTATGTCTTTTTAAAACTTTAATAGATAATTTGGTGATGAACAGAAAACCTCGCCAAATTATCTATTAAACTTCAAAAATGACATAAATCCAGTGATTTTGTAACAAAATATCAAATTTTGACATGAAATTATTTCTCTAAATTTAATTCAGTACCGTAATTGTTTTTAAAATTTGCAATTAGTGAATTTGTTGAGTGCCAAAAGTAGGTCTTTCCACAAAGTCAACGAACCCACAACAGGTTTTTAAGTTTCTTTTCTGGTTTTTAATAAAAATTTATGATTTGTTTTTAGAAGGGTTGGTTGGTTGGGGGGTGGGGGGTGCAGCTGTCCCCCTTTAATTTTTACTCAGAACCTCATCAACTTACATACATTATAATATACATGTATATTTATCTATGGTTTTAAATTTTATGGAAGTCTTTTCGTTTTCTTTTCTTTTTACACTTCATCGCTCACTTGACAATTAGTGCCATTCGTCTAATTTTTTTAAAATTATTTGCTTTTACTTAAATAAATAACTCGACTGGCATTTTATAATTTAAGCTTTAAAAAGCAAGAATAATCCCTCGTGTACTTTATTGATTTTTTTCCGAGATTACTGCAAAGTTCAACCATCCCACCTACTCTGTCGTGTTACTGTTTACTGAACAAGTCTTGACACTAATTATGAATTTCATTTTCCTCAAAATCTAATTTATATATACATGTGTTTGTATGCAGCTCAAATCTGTCTGTTTTTTTATCAAGTGAGATTATTAATCCTATTTTTAAATCCTTCTGTTCAATTAAAGGCGCACGTTCCTCGCCACGTGTACGTGGAGAAAATTATGTTTCCGAATTGCTTTCATCCAAACAATGGAAATATGGATTAGACTGAACTTTAGTAACACACTGAGAGTGGAAAAAAAGACCTTCAGAAATCATAATATTGAGAGGATTATGCGTGACAGGTTTTACTGTGACAAAATAGCACATCGTTATCTGGTCATATTAAAACATCTTCTGCGGCCTTTTACAGACTTTCGATGTGACAGAAACAGATGTGTAGAAGTAATATTCCACAATGAACAGCGTGGACTTGTGATGTTTAATAATGGTGACCAGGGTTTAAGCTGTCGCTTGCCAAATTGCCAAATGTGAACTAAAAGTTGAATTTGGTGAATATATTTCAATACTAATTCACCAAAGAGATAATTAAAACATCGTATGCTGTTCACAGAATAGATGTACCGCAATTTTTGCTGTTTGGCTGGCTGATTGAAACTGGAATGTGGCAATTTTTTTTTAGCAAATTCTCCAAATTGCTAATATATTACGGGCTTCCGCCTAAACCCTGGGTGACTTTATGGAAATCATTCTTAACCAGAAGTACAAGACATAGTATTAGTATACGTTTAAAAGGACCGCTTCCTACACCAGTGATATATTTTAAAATATTGCTAAACAAAAGTATATTTTCTATAGGCTGGCAGACTAGTAGAAATTCTGGCGGGTTAGTACATTTTAGATGGTTCTGGTCCGGCGGCCTAGTGAAATATTTTCCATTTCTGCACCCCTTGTTCAATTTCATAGCGTCGTACTCAAAAATTTCTTTCTAGCAGAAACCCTGTATATGGACATTATGTTAATATATCTCTTAAAAACTGAAGTTTTTTGTTTCGTCAACAACACCACTAGAGCACATTGATTTATTAATCATCGGCTATTGGATGTCAAAACATTTGATAATTTTGACATATAATCTTAGAAAGGAAACCCGTGAAATGTTTCAATTAGTAGCAAGGAATCTTTTTATATGCACCACCCAGGATAGCATATACCACAACCTTTGATATACCAGTGGTGGTTCTCTGACTGTTGCAAGAAATCACCCAAAGAGCCAACCGACGGGGATGGCTGTATAACAGATGACATAAAAAAGACGAAAATACTAGTTATTATTATAGTATTATATGCACCACCCAGGATAGCACATACCATGGCCTTTGATATACCAGTCGTAGTGCTCTGACTGGTGCGAGAAATAGCCTGAAGGGCTGATTGACTGGGATGGCTGTATAACAGATGGCATGAAGAAGGAAGGAAATATTTTATTTAACGACGCACTCAACAAATGTTATTTACGGTTATATGGCATCGGACATATGGTTAAGGACCACACAGATATTGATAGAGGAAACCCGCTTCGCCTCTTCATGGGTTACTCTTTTCAATTAGCAGCAAGGGATCTTTTATATGCACCATCCCACAGACAGGATAACACATACCATGACCTTTGATATACCAGTCGTAGTGCACTGGATGGAGCGAGAAATAGCCCAATGGGCCCACCGACGGGGATTGATCCCAAACCGACTGCACATCAAGCGAATGCTTTACTACTGGGCTACGTCTCACCCCTGACATGAAGAAGATGAAAACACTAGTTTATTAACACGGCTCTGTGCTATTGATCTCGATCCTCATCGATGGACTGGCAAAATGGGAAGCTTTACCACTGGGCTACGTCTCACCCCTGACATGAAGAAGATGAAAACACTAGTTTATTAACACGGCTCTGTGCTATTGATCTCGATCCTCATCGATGGACTGGCAAAATGGGAAGCTTTACCACTGGGCTACGTCTCACCCCTGACATGAAGAAGATGAAAACACTAGTTTATTAACACGGCTCTGTGCTATTGATCTCGATCCTCATCGATGGACTGGCAAAATGGGAAGCTTTACCACTGGGCTACGTCTCACCCCTGACATGAAGAAGATGAAAACACTAGTTTATTAACACGGCTCTGGTTGATCTCAATCCTGATCGATGGACTGGCAAAATGGGAAGCTTTACCACTGGGCTACGTCTCACCCCTGACATGAAGAAGATGAAAACACTAGTTTATTAACACGGCTCTGTGCTATTGATCTCCATCCTGATCGATGGACTGGCAAAATGGGAAGCTTTACCACTGGGCTACGTCTCACCCCTGACATGAAGAAGATGAAAACACTAGTTTATTAACACAGCTCTGTGCTATTGATCTCCATCCTCATCGATGGACTGGCAAAATGGGAAGCTTTACCACTGGGCTACGTCTCAATCCTGACATGAAGAAGATGAAAACACTAGTTTATTAACACGGCTCTGTGCTATTGATCTCCATCCTCATCGATGGACTGGCAAAATGGGAAGCTTTACCACTGGGCTACGTCTCACCCCTGACATGAAGAAGATGAAAACACTAGTTTATTAACACGGCTCTGTGCTATTGATCTCCATCCTGATCGATGGACTGGCAAAATGGGAAGCTTTACCACTGGGCTACGTCTCACCCCTGACATGAAGAAGATGAAAACACTAGTTTATTAACACGGCTCTGGTTGATCTCGATTCTCATCGATGGACTGGCAAAATGGGAAGCTTTACCACTGGGCTACGTCTCACCCCTGACATGAAGAAGATGAAAACACTAGTTTATTAACACGGCTCTGGTTGATCTCGATCCTCATCGATGGACTGGCAAAATGGGAAGCTTTACCACTGGGCTACGTCTCACCCCTGACATGAAGAAGATGAAAACACTAGTTTATTAACACGGCTCTGGTTGATCTCGATCCTCATCGATGGACTGGCAAAATGGGAAGCTTTACCACTGGGCTACGTCTCACCCCTGACATGAAGAAGATGAAAACACTAGTTTATTAACACGGCTCTGGTTGATCTCGATCCTCATCAATGGACTGGTAAAATGGGAAGCTTTACCACTGGGCTACGTCTCACCCCTGACATGAAGAAGATGAAAACACTAGTTTATTAACACGGCTCTGGTTGATCTCGATCCTCATCGATGGACTGGCAAAATGGGAAGCTTTACCACTGGGCTACGTCTCACCCCTGACATGAAGAAGATGAAAACACTAGTTTATTAACACGGCTCTGTGCTATTGATCTCGATCCTCATCGATGGACTGGCAAAATGGGAAGCTTTACCACTGGGCTACGTCTCACCCCTGACATGAAGAAGATGAAAACACTAGTTTATTAACACGGCTCTGTGCTATTGATCTCGATCCTCATCGATGGACTGGCAAAATGGGAAGCTTTACCACTGGGCTACGTCTCACCCCTGACATGAAGAAGATGAAAACACTAGTTTATTAACACAGCTCTGTGCTATTGATCTCCATCCTCATCGATGGACTGGCAAAATGGGAAGCTTTACCACTGGGCTACGTCTCACCCCTGACATGAAGAAGATGAAAACACTAGTTTATTAACACGGCTCTGGTTGATCTCAATCCTGATCGATGGACTGGTAAAATGGGAAGCTTTACTACTGGGCTACGTCTCACCCCTGACATGAAGAAGATGAAAACACTAGTTTATTAACACGGCTCTGTGCTATTGATCTCCATCCTGATCGATGGACTGGTAAAATGGGAAGCTTTACTACTGGGCTACGTCTCACCCCTGACATGAAGAAGATGAAAACACTAGTTTATTAACACGGCTCTGTGCTATTGATCTCCATCCTCATCGATGGACTGGCAAAATGGGAAGCTTTACCACTGGGCTACGTCTCACCCCTGACATGAAGAAGATGAAAACACTAGTTTATTAACACGGCTCTGTGCTATTGATCTCGATCCTCATCGATGGACTGGCAAAATGGGAAGCTTTACCACTGGGCTACGTCTCACCCCTGACATGAAGAAGATGAAAACACTAGTTTATTAACACGGCTCTGTGCTATTGATCTCAATCCTCATCGATGGACTGGCAAAATGGGAAGCTTTACCACTGGGCTACGTCTCACCCCTGACATGAAGAAGATGAAAACACTAGTTTATTAACACGGCTCTGTGCTATTGATCTCCATCCTCATCGATGGACTGGCAAAATGGGAAGCTTTACCACTGGGCTACGTCTCACCCCTGACATGAAGAAGATGAAAACACTAGTTTATTAACACGGCTCTGTGCTATTGATCTCCATCCTCATCGATGGACTGGCAAAATGGGAAGCTTTACCACTGGGCTACGTCTCACCCCTGACATGAAGAAGATGAAAACACTAGTTTATTAACACGGCTCTGTGCTATTGATCTCCATCCTCATCGATGGACTGGCAAAATGGGAAGCTTTACCACTGGGCTACGTCTCACCCCTGACATGAAGAAGATGAAAACACTAGTTTATTAACACGGCTCTGTGCTATTGATCTCAATCCTCATCGATGGACTGGCAAAATGGGAAGCTTTACCACTGGGCTACGTCTCACCCCTGACATGAAGAAGATGAAAACACTAGTTTATTAACACGGCTCTGTGCTATTGATCTCGATCCTGATCGATGGACTGGCAAAATGGGAAGCTTTACCACTGGGCTACGACTCACCCCTGACATGAAGAAGATGAAAACACTAGTTTATTAACACGGCTCTGTGCTATTGATCTCCATCCTCATCGATGGACTGGCAAAATGGGAAGCTTTACCACTGGGCTACGTCTCACCCCTGACATGAAGAAGATGAAAACACTAGTTTATTAACACGGCTCTGTGCTATTGATCTCGATCCTGATCGATGGACTGGCAAAATGGGAAGCTTTACCACTGGGCTACGTCTCACCCCTGACATGAAGAAGATGAAAACACTAGTTTATTAACACGGCTCTGTGCTATTGATCTTCATCGATGGACTGGCAAAATGGGAAGCTTTACCACTGGGCTACGTCTCACCCCTGACATGAAGAAGATGAAAACACTAGTTTATTAACACGGCTCTGTGCTATTGATCTCGATCCTCATCGATGGACTGGCAAAATGGGAAGCTTTACCACTGGGCTACGTCTCACCCCTGACATGAAGAAGATGAAAACACTAGTTTATTAACACGGCTCTGTGCTATTGATCTCCATCCTCATCGATGGACTGGCAAAATGGGAAGCTTTACCACTGGGCTACGTCTCACCCCTGACATGAAGAAGATGAAAACACTAGTTTATTAACACGGCTCTGTGCTATTGATCTCAATCCTCATCGATGGACTGGCAAAATGGGAAGCTTTACCACTGGGCTACGTCTCACCCCTGACATGAAGAAGATGAAAACACTAGTTTATTAACACGGCTCTGTGCTATTGATCTCGATCCTGATCGATGGACTGGCAAAATGGGAAGCTTTACCACTGGGCTACGTCTCACCCCTGACATGAAGAAGATGAAAACACTAGTTTATTAACACGGCTCTGTGCTATTGATCTCCATCCTCATCGATGGACTGGCAAAATGGGAAGCTTTACCACTGGGCTACGTCTCACCCCTGACATGAAGAAGATGAAAACACTAGTTTATTAACACGGCTCTGTGCTATTGATCTCCATCCTCATCGATGGACTGGCAAAATGGGAAGCTTTACCACTGGGCTACGTCTCAACCCTGACATGAAGAAGATGAAAACACTAGTTTATTAACACGGCTCTGTGCTATTGATCTCCATCCTCATCGATGGACTGGCAAAATGGGAAGCTTTACCACTGGGCTACGTCTCAATCCTGACATGAAGAAGATGAAAACACTAGTTTATTAACACGGCTCTGTGCTATTGATCTCCATCCTCATCGATGGACTGGCAAAATGGGAAGCTTTACCACTGGGCTACGTCTCAACCCTGACATGAAGAAGATGAAAACACTAGTTTATTAACACGGCTCTGTGCTATTGATCTCCATCCTCATCGATGGACTGGCAAAATGGGAAGCTTTACCACTGGGCTACGTCTCAACCCTGACATGAAGAAGATGAAAACACTAGTTTATTAACACGGCTCTGTGCTATTGATCTCCATCCTCATCGATGGACTGGCAAAATGGGAAGCTTTACCACTGGGCTACGTCTCAACCCTGACATGAAGAAGATGAAAACACTAGTTTATTAACACGGCTCTGTGCTATTGATCTCCATCCTCATCGATGGACTGGCAAAATGGGAAGCTTTACCACTGGGCTACGTCTCAACCCTGACATGAAGAAGATGAAAACACTAGTTTATTAACACGGCTCTGTGCTATTGATCTCCATCCTCATCGATGGACTGGCAAAATGGGAAGCTTTACCACTGGGCTACGTCTCAACCCTGACATGAAGAAGATGAAAACACTAGTTTATTAACACGGCTCTGTGCTATTGATCTCGATTCTCATCGATGGACTGACAAAATGGGAAGCTTTACCACTGGGCTACGTCTCACCCCTGACATGAAGAAGATGAAAACACTAGTTTATTAACACGGCTCTGTGCTATTGATCTCGATCCTCATCGATGGACTGGCAAAATGGGAAGCTTTACCACTGGGCTACGTCTCACCCCTGACATGAAGAAGATGAAAACACTAGTTTATTAACACGGCTCTGTGCTATTGATCTCGATCCTCATCGATGGACTGGCAAAATGGGAAGCTTTACCACTGGGCTACGTCTCACCCCTGACATGAAGAAGATGAAAACACTAGTTTATTAACACGGCTCTGTGCTATTGATCTCGATCCTCATCGATGGACTGGCAAAATGGGAAGCTTTACCACTGGGCTACGTCTCACCCCTGACATGAAGAAGATGAAAACACTAGTTTATTAACACGGCTCTGTGCTATTGATCTCCATCCTCATCGATGGACTGGCAAAATGGGAAGCTTTACCACTGGGCTACGTCTCACCCCTGACATGAAGAAGATGAAAACACTAGTTTATTAACACGGCTCTGTGCTATTGATCTCGATCCTCATCGATGGACTGGCAAAATGGGAAGCTTTACCACTGGGCTACGTCTCACCCCTGACATGAAGAAGATGAAAACACTAGTTTATTAACACGGCTCTGGTTGATCTCAATCCTGATCGATGGACTGGCAAAATGGGAAGCTTTACCACTGGGCTACGTCTCACCCCTGACATGAAGAAGATGAAAACACTAGTTTATTAACACGGCTCTGTGCTATTGATCTCGATCCTCATCAATGGACTGGCAAAATGGGAAGCTTTAGTAATTAAAACGGCTGCTTTTGTCACTTGCTGATGGGGGGCACGTAAATGTCTTTGCCCGGCAGTATATTATATATACCTGTAGTCGGAGAGTCGTCTGACATACTTGGTATCTGAACGTGTAGTTCTTACTGGTGCACTGCAGGGTTTCTGCCAGAGGGTAAAACAGGTATGGTGCCATACCCAAATTGTTTTGCAGATTTTTAAAAGATTTTTTTGTAAGTTTTTGACAAAATTAATTACTCTTATCATTACTGTATGACCCTAAACTAAACTGAACCCATTTTCTTTAAAGTTTCTGGGGGTGGCCCCCCTTACCCCCTACACACATTTAAATATTCAATTCCATAGCACCATACCCAAAAATTTCTTTCTGGCGGAAACCCTGTTACGTTAAAGTTGTTTTATAACACCACTAGAGCACATTGATTTTGCAGGTAGATCTTATGCTGGGTACATACATGTATAGTTTGGTTTTGTAAAAGATTTTTTTTTCCATCTGATGTTAGGTTTTTAAAATAATGTTTGTTAATACGCTGCAATGAGATGAATATCTACATGTAGGGATGCAACTATGTTTATGGTATGCGAGACATTTAATTCCAAAGATTTTTTTTTTTTTTTTTTTTTTTGAGGTGATTGTTTATATGTTTTACTAGTAAGAGACTAAGCATGCTTGTTTTTGTGGAGGGGGGAGGTTGGTTTTTTTTTTGGGGGGGAGGTATTTATGTTTTACTTGTAAGGGAACAAGCATACTTTTTTTTTTTACGCCTATCAATGATGGGTCATATAATGGTCTGGTGTTGTTTGTCCGTCCGTACGTCTGTCTGTCAACGTTTTCTTGTAAATCCTTGTCCAGACCATATCTTGCATACAGATGCATACAGGACCATCAAACCTCACATGTGAGAACAGCTTTGAATGGTGGTGTGTCCTGTTTTATTACTAGTCACTGTGACCTACTTTTCATGGTCTACTGCACATAACAGTAAATCCTTGTCCAAATCATATCTTGCATACAGATGAATACAAGATAATCAAACCACATGTAGGAACAACTTGTGTTGGTTGTTGGTCCAAAACACACTGTTCATCCATCCCATTGCAAAACTTTCATATAATTAGACTTGAATCATACCAATAACATATTCATTAATACAGATATGGTTTTCCATCAAACTCCTGATGGGTGTATCATGTACCTAACCAGTACTCTTGTTTATGTATTTGGGAGGTGGTTGTTTATATATTTTACTGGTACTTGAACAAGCGTGCTGTTATGAATGGCTGCGTGGTGTGATTGCCTGCTGCAGTAAACATGTGAATTACACACATATATGTAGACACATAGATGTTCATGTCCCTTACCCCTCTAATGGTTCACATTCTCAGCGTGGAATGCAGATATGCATGTAGTAAAGTTTATCTTATCTACAAGTACACCATGATGTACTGTGACTCTGATCTCTACAGAAGAATGTTATGTATGTATATGTGTCTAGTGAATAGTTGTGTACATGCAAATGGTCCTTGAGAAAGACAGACAGAAACAGAAATGGATAGGACAGACAGAAGGGCACACAGAAAGACAGACAGAAAGACTGAAGAGCAGAAAGAGAGACAAACAGACACAGAATGGTACACAGATATGCATGTAGTAAAGTTTATCTTATCTACAAGTACACCATGATGTACTGTGACTCTGATCTCTACAGAAGAATTTTATGTATATATATGTGTCTAGTGAATAGTTGTGTACATGCAAATGGTCCTTGAGAAAGACAGACAGAAACAGAAATGGATAGAAGGACAGACAGAAGGGCACACAGAGAGACAGACAGAACGACTGAAGAGCAGAAAGAAAGACAAATAGACACAGAATGGTACACAGACCGACAGGAAAAAAGACAGACCGACCAACAGACAGAAGGGCACACAGACCGACAGAAAGAAAGACAGACCAACCAACAGATGGAAAGACACACAGACAGACATAAGGGAACACAGACTAACATATGGAAGGACACACAGACAGATGGACGGATGTTAGTGGCTGTCTGTCAGGCAAAATGTTTGGATCAACTGTATGTTACTGTATGTAGCATCATTCAGGAAACACATGTGTATTGTTTTATAAAAAATGTGTCTCTAAAAAGAAAACAACTGAACAGTTGATACATGTAAATGGAATGGAAGAAGAATCTACTGTTGCTGTGTTTTGGGGTCATGATCAGACGGGGGGGGGGGGGGGTATGGAGGAATCAAAAAGAGGGTAAGAAAGAGAAGATAAAGGTAAAGAAATTTAGAGGAAAATAAAGGGAAGGAAATTTAAAGGGAGGCAATTAATGAGGAAGATGAAGGGCAGTTGAGAAAAGGACGGGAAAGGGGACAAGGAAGTCAGGATGAGAGTGGAGTGGAAAATAAACAATCTTTGAATGGATCTACCGAGGTGGTTCGATCCTGCGACGCAAGCACCTCAGACGTGCGCCCAACCAACTGAGCTAAATCCTGCCCCCCTTTGTAGATGATGCCGCCGACGACGACAGGAGTTTTGTGCATTATTCAGACTTGTTTTTACCCACATACATGTGTACATCATATATATCCTTCATATCTATTAATTATTATAATACCAATTTTTATAATGATAATGCATTAGCAGGCATCATTTTGTATTCAACATTTTAATTGGAGACATCCACATGCAGCTACTATTTAACATTTTCAGGGCCCGAACTTAAGAATTTGTCTCCCATGGCAATTTTAAAAAGAATTGCAATGGGTGAAACAGTCCACCGACGGCAATTTTAAACCTGCCTTTGGCAATTTTTTTTAAAGTGACATTTGCAGGAAATAAACCTGACTGAAAGGCTATCTTGTTATATGTAGACATTTTTTAAATGTGCAAGCGTTAAATATTGGCAGATAATGTACACCAGGTGTATACATTTCGCCATTGTTGAGGAGCTTTACCGACGGCACAAAAGTGCCATCGGTGATGTTCTCTACCTACGGCAATTTTTATCTCAACGACGGCAATTGCTGTCGATGCCGCCGGTAGGTTCAAGCCCTGCATTTTAGAATTATTGATCTGTGAGGTCTGCATAGCGCGAAGCGTGATGGCGATATTGAACAAAATGTTTTGCTGAGTAAGTGGAGTGAGACCTTGAGATTGTGGAGATGTACGGTGTGTAGATCAGATGTACGTGCAACTGGGGAAAACCCAAGGGTTTACTAAATGCATCGATCATCTGACCACTTGTTCTAGTCCGCGGATACACGACCGTTTAGCCAAATCCCAGGTCTAATAAATAACAGTGTGGTGATATTTAGAGAAACACATAATTCTGTGTTTTGAAAAGAAGAGAAAAGAAAAGAAAAAAGGTATTAATGTATTATTGGTTTCTCTACTGTATGTAAAACACATTATTATATCACGTTAGTGAAATATCTTAAAATATCAGTGAAATAAAAGTGTATCACTCAGTGACAATAAACACATTTTTGAGTGAAAATTTCACTATTTCACTCTAAAATGTGTTATCGTCACTGTAGAAAGTCTTATCTTCACTATAAGAAAGCCGGAACTATTTTGCTACTGGCATTTTAAAAATAAAGGTAAATTGTCAAAAGTTATATAATAAATAGAAATTTTCGTGTTTTTATCTCAAAATTTTAATATGATTTATATCAAGCACGACTCGTGAGATATGATTGCAAACTTCACTCGATGAAATATAAATCATATTTGACAAAAAACACGAAATATCCTCTATTGACATACATGCACACTGTAGAATAATTAAGGTTCTTTAAAGACCAACACATTTGGAAAAAAGAGTTAAAGTTAAGTTTGTTTTGTTTAACGACACCACTAGAGCACATTGATATATTAATCATCGATTATTGGGTGTCAAACATTTTGTAATGGTGACACTTAGAGATGAAACCCGCAACATTTTTCCATTAGTAGCAAGGGATCTTTTATATGCACCATTCCACAGACAGGATAGTACATACCACAGCCTTTGATATACCAGTCTTGGTGCAATGGCTGGAACAAGAAATAGCCCAATATGGCCCACCAACGGGGATCAATCCTAAGCCAACCGTGCATCAAGCGAGCGCTTTACCACTGGGCTACGTCCCGCCCGTTGTACATATATATATATATATATATATATATATGTATATATACAATATGCAGGCTGTGAAGATACTAGAATTCAGTGCTCCAGGAGGAGACGTAAGATTGTTGGATGGAATCCCAAAGTATCTTAACGACATCAGTAGTCAATGATTACTAAATCAATGTGCTCTAGTGGTGTCATTAAACAAAACAAACTTTGTACATACATGTGAATCAGAGAACATTTTGTTCAGTATTGTGTCTATGCTATGTAAATTTCAGAGATCGCTACTCAATTTAAAAATTTAATTAAACAGTAGTTGCTAATCAATTGTCAACTAACTAGAAATGTTGCTATCAAAATGTTGGGGATAAAATGTTCCCTGTGTATGTCTGTTACATACAATGGGTGGGACATAGCCCAGTGGTAAAGCGTTTGCACGATGCGCAGTCTGTCTGGGATCGATCCCTGTTGGTGGGCCCATTGGGCTATTTCTTGTTCCAGCCATTGCTCCACATCTGGTGTAATAAAGGCTGTGGTATGTAGTACCCTGTCTGTGGGATGGTGCATATAAAAGATCTTTTGCTGCTAATCAAAAAAGAGTAGCCCATGAAGTGGCGACAGCGGGTTTCCTCTCTCAATATCTGTGTGGTCCTTAACCATATGACTGATGCCATATAACCCTAAATAAAATGTGTTGAGTATGTTGTTAAATAAAACAATTCTTTCTTTCTGTTACATACATAAACACTATTACTATTAGTCTACAGTGTTTACTATTTTTGACTGAAACAAGTCTGGAAAGGCTAGCTCTGCAGACTATTTATGCATAATTTACACTAAATGCAGAATGGTTAGTTACTGAAACGACACTTCACCTTGTTAGTGGTCATGAAATATTGATATATCCGATACGTACACACACGAACCTGTTCTGTGGTGATTTTCTTGAAACGTATCAAATTATTTGTTAAGTCTGTCCTCATGGTAATTGACAAATCTGCTAGCATCCCGTGGGAAATGGATGCCAATAACAACTAAACAAGGTCGTCAAGGTTAGTCATTTGGTGAAGTTTCTTTGAGGCTGGCTACAGCCACAGTGGCAGGGCTCGAAATTAGTGACCTGCAAAAAGCAAAAAAAATAAATGGTCCATTTTGTAGACATAGCATTTGGCACTCGCCTGATGTACAGCCAGTATAAAATCGATCGTTGTCAGTGGACCCATTGGGCTATTTCTCATTCCAGCCAGTACACCATGTCTGGTATATTGAAGACCATGGTATGTGCTATCCTGTCTGTGGGATAGTGCATATAAAGTATCCTTTGCTACTAATGGGAAATATAGCGGGTTTCCTTTCTAAGACTATATGTCAGAATTACCAAATGTTTGACATCCAATAGCCGATGATTAATAAATCTGTGCTGTAGTGGTGTCATTAAACAAAACAAACTTTATCAGTTGAAATAGAAACTCACCTACAGGTACTGCCATTCCCGCTAAATTTACAGGTCAATTTTCAACAAATGATTGCAGTGTGCGATTTTGGTTAAAAAAAATTAAGTGTCATAAGGACTCCCTGTTTGCAGATCTTTAGAATTCGCCACCAACCCAGCGAACCATGCTGTGCATCTCCAGTAGAACAGAAAACACACTAAATGTTTTGCATGAAACCATGGAAAAGATCGCTATTCAAGACTGCTTTCCCAGGATTTTAAGATATATGTTGACTGTGTCATTTCGAAGAATCAATGTAATTTGTACAGATAACTTTTACGAGCCATGCAGGCTTATATGCTAGTCAAGCTAGAGAGTTCTACATGGTTTTTGCTAGCCTCGGGCTTCAGGACTCTCCTCAAAAATTGCACACTGCAATTATCTCATCTGCTAGGTTTCAGTAGCTTGTGATTCTGTTACATACTCTTCAAAAAAACATAGGGGAACTCTAATAAGAATTTACAATTTCCAAAATTGTAAGGTATATTAGCTGTGGGGAATGGTTATATGATAATAGTGAATTAACTGGGCAAACATTACAACCGGTAGTTAAGTGTTACAGGAGGTTTTATGAACATCAAAGATCTTGAAGGATGATTGGGGTCAGACGTGAAATTTGTAAGTTCACTTTTTTTTATTAGTAAATCGCAAATTCAAACAATAAAAATTACTAAAAACAAACAATAACAACTGTATGATCAACAGAATGAAAAAGATTGACAGAAATAATGTTCCACAATGATTAATCGACCTTCCTGGAAATGGTCAAAATCGAGAATGACACCCCACACACTTGTACTAGGCAACTGCGTGATGCACATGCAAACTATGGAATGTGCTTTACTAGGATGTCTGTGGTCAAAAACATATGTTCGTTCTAATAGTTGATATTTGATATTAACACTAATATTTCAGGTTCCCCTACTTTTTTTGAAGAATATTTTAATTCCATAATGCTCAAGAATACATCTCAGAGGTCATAATCCCCCCCCCCCCCCCCACACACACACACACACACAAACATGATTCCAAACCCTTCCCTCATCCCATGCTGTCAAGATTTATTTACTGCAGGTCATATTTTGTCTTTGTAAGACATATTTCCTTTGGCCTGATCTAAAAATTAACACAAAAAATTAACACAAAAAACAACAGCAGGCCATAATTTATATCCATTTCAAGCCCTAATAAGGGCTCAACATTTGCTCTAAAAATGAACTTGTCCTATAGCACAAGTGTCTTGTCTATTTTTTTCTTGTCCTTTAGCACAAGTGTCTCATCTATTTTTACTTGTCCTGTGTAAAATGTGCATGTATGTTATGATGTACGTCTTCTATCTTGTCTTGTCCTGGTTTTAAATTCAAGCAGTATTACGTAGCCCAGTGGTAAAGCGCTCGCTTGATAGATTCCCGTCAGTGGGCTCATTGGGATATTTCTCGCTCCAGCCACTGCACCACCACGGTACATCAAAGGCTGTGGTATGTGCTATCCTGTATGGGATGGTGCATATAAAAGATCCCTTGCTGCTAATCGAAAAGAGTAGCCCATGAAGTGACAACAGCGGGTTTCCTCCCTCAATATACATGTGGTCCTTAACCATGTGTCCGATGCCATATAACAGTAAATAAGATGTGTTGAGTGTGTCGTTAAATAAAGCATTTCCTTTGTTTACCAGGTGCTAGAGCTAATTATATGTCTAATTTCTAAGCGGAGAGAATCACAGAACTCTGTACACTGAAAAAATAAATCCTCATGGAAACCCGCATCCATCATACTGCTGACTGCTATGTACTATATATACAGTACCTAAGTGCCTTGCAGTTGATGGCTTAACCACCACTATAACACGTTGATAGGTTTGCTTTGTTTTCTAATTTCAGAAATTCAAGAGATTCCTGAGAATATCAAGTTCTGTAAAAACCTGCAAGTCTTGGATTTCAGCAGCAATCCCTTGATGAGGTACGGCTATTTTATCATACGCATACCATACGGAGAATACTACGTAAGTGACCGGTGAATACCATAAACTTGTCTTACAATGGTAAGCAATAGAAATCTGCGTGTGCTGTGTAGTGAATACTTTATGAGTGCCTGTGAGATACCATTTATCTTACGAGGCGTTTGAAAATGTATAAATTTTGCTAATGAGTTGGGGAAATAAATGGCCAGATAGAGTTTAATGATATATTGAAACCCCTCTAAACCAGACACCCACAGGACAAGTCTAGTTTTAAGTGGTATCCTGTTTAGAGAGGTTTGCTTTAAAACGAGACCATGAAAAATGTCCGGTATTGGGAGAATTCTGGTATGTATACATATCGGTTGTATTGACAATAGATACTTTGCCCAAGAGGTGTTCTGAGGGCAGGGGGTGGGGATGGCAAGGTGACATATCAAGCTCACCTGAGGTACAATAGGTGCAACAGCTACATCAAAGGCTGTGGTATGTAATGTCCTGTGCTGTTTGGAAATTACACTAAAAAAAGCCATTGCTGCTTTACAAGTAGGGGTTCCCTCTTTCTCCACCAAGCCATGTTCAACAAATGTTTGAGAAAATCACTAGCCCTAACAGAAGCTTTGGTTAGTGCCCTGTGTATTATAGTAATATATTTAACAACTGTCACTAGCCCAGACCAGAAATTGACTAGCCCAGACCAAACATTGGCTAGCCCTGACTAGAAATTCACTAGTCCAGACCAGAAATTCACTAGCCCTGACCAAAAATTCACTAGTCCAGACCAGAAATTCAATAGCCCAGACCAAAAATACACTAGCCCTGACAAAAATTCAATAGCCCAGACCATAAATACACTAGTCCAGACCAAAAATACACTAGCCCTGACCAAAAATTCAATAGCCCTGACCACAAATTCACTAGCTCTGATCAAACATTCACTAGCCAGGACTGAGGGCTAGTGGATTTGTCCAACAGTCTGTATGTCGGACACCAAATAACCATAGCTTTAAAATGTGCTGGGGTGTTGTTAAAAAGTGAAAATTTTCCATTGCAGACTTCCTGATGGCCTCACTCAGTTACGCAATCTTACTCATCTCGGTCTGAACGACATAGAGTTGAAATGTCTGCCATACGACATCGCAAGGTGAGTTAGAGACATTTTACAAGACATATATCCCTTTTTCCTCCCTCTGTCTTCTCTCTCTCTCTCTCTCTCTCTCTCTCTCTCTCTCTCTCTCTGTTTCATATCAAAGTATTATGTTTCACTATAGAGTAAGTTGTCACACCTTATCTACATGTACAATTTGCCACTGGTTATTGATATTGACATTACCACAAACCATTAAAACATATACCCTATTTGTTAACACAGTTGTTGTACACTGTGTCCCTTTATAGACAGGTGGTTGTTATTCATGGTATTCTTTATAGACAGATGTTGTTATATGGGGTGTTCTTTAGAGAGGTTGGTACACAAGGTGTTATATACCGACAGGTGGTTGTTATACAATGTATTCCTTATAGACAAGTGTTATACATGCGCAAGGTGTTCTTTATAAACAAGTTGTAATATACGGTGTTCTTTATAAACAAGTTGTAATATGGTGTTAGTTATAAACAAGTTGTAATTTAAGGTGTTCTTTATAAACAAATTGTAATATTAGGTGTTCTTTATAAACAAGTTGTAATATAAGGTGTTCTTTATAAACAGGTTGTAATGTAAGGTGTTCTTTATAAACAAGTTGTAATATAAGGTGTTCTTTATAAACAGGTTGTAATGTAAGGTTTTCTTTATAAACAAGATGTAATATTAGGTGTTCTTTATAAATAAGTTGTAATTTAAGGTGTTCTTTATAAACAAATTGTAATATTAGGTGTTCTTTATAAACAAGTTGTAATATAAGATGTTCTTTATAAACAAGTTGTAATATTAGGTGTTCTTTATAAACAAGTTGTAATATAAGGTGTTCTTTATAAACAGGTTGTAATGTAAGGTTTTCTTTATAAACAAGTTGCAATATAAGATGTTCTTTATAAACAAGTTGCAATATAAGATGTTCTTTATAAACAAGTTGAAATGTAAGGTGTTCTTTATAGACAGGTGGTTATTATACAAGATGTTCTTTATAGAAAGATTGTTATTATCTTTGTTCTTTACAGACAGGTGGTTGGTATTCTTTATAGATACATGTAGATGGTTAATTACACAAGATTTTCTTAATGCTCATATTAAAAGACAGGTGTTTGTTATTTAGTGTGTCATTTATAGCAGATATTTGTATAAATTGCCCAATTTCTACAGGATAAAATATCTGACTGTTGGCGCCGCCACCGCCCCCCCCCCCCCCCCCCCTCCCCAATTGTTTGGATTAGGGTTAGACTTAGTTTTAGGGTTAGGGTTAGACTTAGATTTAGGGTTAGGGTTAGACTTAGATTTAGGGTTAGGGTTAGTTTTTGGGTTAGGGCGACATTCCCTTTTTATACATGTAATAGTATAATAGGGGGTAACAGGTGGATATCGTTCCGCTACATGTATTTATATATGTTTAAATTGTACAAACATCTACATGTATGTGTACACGTACCGACATTTAACCTTGTAAATTCTAGGAATGTGTGTTGTTGTTTTCTCACAAGTCTGGCAGCTGTTATCACTAATGGTCAAGCTGTGGGAGGTCAATTAACATTTCTAAACTAGCACATCACTCTGTGGTGGTTCTGATTCATTCCAAACACGTGCTAACCAACCGTATGTGTATCTGCCCAACTCCACAGGTGTTTGCCAACCTTTATAATAGGAAGCTGTATTATGTTTTTAGACCTGTGGTGCGTTTGATCAGTGTACTTTCGCCCGAACTTAATTTTAGGCCCAGTTTCTTGTCGGTGCTTCGGGGGCAAGACCCAGTGGTAAAACGCTTGCTTGATGCGCGGTCGGTCTGGGATCGATCCCTGTCGGTGGACCCATTGGGCTGTTTCTGGCTCCAGCCAGTGCACGACGACTGGTACATCAAAGGCCGTGATATGTGCTGTCCTGTCTATGGGATGATGCATATAAAAGATCCCTTGCTGCTAATTGAAAAGAGTAGCCCATGAAGTGGCGACAGCGGGTTTCCTCTCTCAATATCTGTATGGTCCTTATCCATATGTCTGACGCCATATACATGTAACTTTAAATAAATAGAGCCTCGCGTAATTTCCCATTCTTACCTTCACAGAATAAAGCAGATATTCGACGTCAGTAACTAGTTAATATTTTTATCCTGCAGATCATAAAAATGAAGGAGAAAAGCTATTATTTTTGTTATTTCTGCCAGATTGTACAATGACCTAGAGGTCAAGTAAGCAATTTTGTAATGTAGCTATGCGTGTGGCGTCCTATGGGTGATGTCAAAAGTCATAATCTGCTAGTATACGTTTATGACTTTAATCGGTCATCATCATAATCTGTCAATAGAAACAGTGGTTGCAGGATAAAATGTGTTGAGTGCGTCGTTAAATAAACCATTTCCTTCCTTCTTCCTTCATCAGTGGTTCAGATTTATGAGAGACTTTTTAAAGTTGTAGGCTCCTACTTTTAGCTTTAGCTCTTAAAAATTAACACTTAGTTTGATTAATCTGCAAACCTGTAACACATCCCAATAAAATTGTAAACAATGAAGTGAAACAAGAGTCTTTGACCTTGAAGTGGGAAGATACCGTCTGTAAATAGACTACAGCTCGTCTCCATAGCACTGATTTCTCACTTGTACATTTTTAGAATTAAAAAACAAACAATGTATTTCATGGTATTACAAACACCAGGATGACCAGAAACACTTTGAATGTATGGAAATGGATATTCTAAATAATAAAATGCAAGTAATGTCTGATTTCAATGATAAAAAATGCTCTAATAGTGAGTGTTTAAGAACTAAGGCCTGACACTTCTTCCTGTAAACCCAGTGTTTTCCTGTTCCAACCAGTGCCCCACAACTGATATATATATATATGTGCTGTCATGTCTGAACGTGCATACTAAATCAGATGCCTAGGGCTATCTAGAATTTATCACATTTGGGGGTGGAGGGGGGGGGGGGCTGTTGCAGTTTTGTTTTAATATATCCCACATCCTGCTTCCTCTGGTTTGTGATTTTAAAAAAATAAAAAAATCTGTGGTCCAGACCTATTTGTGTGTGTGAGTGTGTGAGTGTGTGTGTGTGTGTGTGTGTGTGTGTGTGAGTGTGAGTGTGAGTGTGAGTGTGTGTGTGTGTGTGTGTTTGTGTGTGTGTGTGAGTTTCATTTATTAGTATCACTTGTGTTTCCTATGTACTTTGTCTTTAGTGCTTAGGGGTAGGATGTAACCCAGTGGTGAAGCACTTGTGCGATGCACAGTCGGTTTGGGATTGATCCCCATCTGTGGGTCCATTGCTCTATTTCTTGTTCCAGTCAGTGCACCATGACTGATATATCAAAGGCTGTGGCATGTGCTATCCTGTCTGGGATGGGGCATATAAAAGATCCCTTGCTACTAATGGAAAAGTGTACCAACTGTTATATCCATTAGCCAATGATTAATAAATCAATGTGCTCTAGTAGTGTCGTTAAACAAAACAAACTTTTTTCATTATATTACTTAGGGTTTATTGCTGTTGTTTTATTACTTTGTGTTTACATTGTATTAATTAGTAATATTATTTTGTTTACTACTTTGTGTTTACATTGTATTAATTAGTAATATTATTTTGTTTACTACTTTGTGTTTACATTGTATTAGTAATTTTGTTTAATACTTTGTGTTTACATTGTATTAGTAATATTACTTTGTGTTTATTTTGCAGCTTAACAAATCTTCAGTCACTGGAACTGCGGGAGAACCAACTGAAAGAACTTCCGCGTACACTTTCGTTTCTCGTCAAACTGCGCATTCTCGATGTAGGCAGCAACGAGATAGAGTCCCTGGTACGGTGCTTACTTCTTTAATCTTACTGTAATATTAATAGAATTCTCGACGTCGGCAGCAACGAGATAGAGTCCATGGTACGGTGCTTACTTCTTTAATCTTACTGTAATATTAATAGAATTCTCGACGTCAGCAGCAACGAGATAGAGTCCATGGTACGGTGCTTACTTCTTTAATCTTACTGTAATATTAATAGAATTCTCGACGTCGGCAGCAATGATATAGAGTCCATGGTCCTTTGATTTTGTGTCTTTAATGTTTGTCTGTGTGACATTGCAGGGGACAGTGTTTCAAAATCTTAGGTAACCGAAAGTCGGTTCACGTGAGTTTTACTTAGGTAACCGATTGTTTGGTTATGTTAAAATAGTTCTAGTAACTGATCAGTTAGACCCATCTAATTGTAAAACACTTGAACTACGGTTCTATGCTACATTGGTGGTTGAAAGATATTTAAAAAATATACTGATTTTCAATTTGACTTCTGATTAATTGTTCATCGTGTAACCATGTTCACATGATTTTAAAGTTGCGTAACCGACACGCGAACAGAACAGTTCTCTTGAAATATTGTGCCCTGCATTGTAATTTTAAGATATCTCATTGTAAGGAAATGGCTGTTTATATTGTCAAAGTGTATCAAATACTCGGTCAGACCTAGAAACACCTATTTTTATTTTGTACTCTCAAATCCAAGCGCGGATGCAGGATTTCTGAAAGGGGGGGGGGGGGGGGGGGGGGGTGTCCAAATGCGATGACTGATCTCTCCTTTTACACAGCGTACCTCTTACAGCTGAACAAATCATGCTCAAATTTATGGTCGGCCGATAATAGATCTATACCAGTTATATTGGATTGGTTTTGGACCTCATTAGTTGGCCTGCAATGGCTTAGTTAATAGAAATTTTGAGGGCCATATCCTGCTAAGGGGTGGGGGAGGCGACATGCTTCCCCATGCCCACTCAAAACCAAATCGCACATACCACCCCGAACTGCACCCACCCACCACCCCCAACTGTTCTGCGGTCGATGATAGATGCCAGTTATAATTGATTTGTTTGTTGACCTCATTAGTTCTCTTGTGGCTTTAACTGCTGACCGGTAACTGAGTAAGTCTGTTGTTTGTATATTACGTGTGCTCATATAATCAGCGGTCAAAGACTCGGTGGTATGGTACAAACAGAAATCAATCTCTTGTCCTCGGGTTGTCTCACACCATGCAATACGGTGCTGTTAATATCAGGTTAATGAAATGTCTATCGTTACACGTAGTGTGTTCATGCAAACGAGAGTAGTGATAATGTAAAAGTCTGTTTAGTTTAACAGTGTTTACAAAAGGAAACAAATGCCCTTGATGCATTTAGGAAACATGTAGTGGGTTTCCTCTGCTGATGAGTCAGAATTACCAAATGTTTGATATCAATAGCCGATGATTAATTAATCAATGTGCTCTAGTGGTATCATTAAACAAAACAAACTTCTTTCTTTCCTAGTCACTACTGGTTAAATCATGTGCTGGGGTGACATTAAATAAATATTCCTTTCTTTTCCTATTTGCTGTTAAATTAATGTGCTGGGGTGACAAACGTATCTTTCCTTTTGTAATCGCTGCTGACTAAGCCAGTACAGGGGTGTTATTAACATTACATTCCTTGCTAGTAGCCAGCGATTAACTGATATGGAAGGAAGGAAATGTTTTATTTAATGACACACTCAGCACATTTTATTTATGGTTATATGGCGTCAGACATATGGTTAAGGACCACACAGATATAGAGAGAGGAAACCCGCTGTCGCCACTTCATGGTCCACGCTTTTCGATTAGCAGCAAGGGATCTTTTATATGCACCATGCCACAGTCAGGATAGTACATACCACAGCCTTTTGTTACACCAGTTGTGGAGCACTGGCTGGAACTAGAAATAGTCCAATGTGCCCACTGATGGGGATCGATCCTAAAGCGACCGCGCATCAAGCGAGTGCTATACCACTGGGCTACGTCCTGCCCCCTAAATGATATGGTGGAGTGTCATTAAACACACATGCTTGTTAATAAATATGTGCTATAGGACATTTATAGCACCATGTATTTCATCTTTTTATTGAGATTGAAAATCATGCTTGTGAAGCATGGAACAGGATGGCAGCTAATAAAGGGAGATAACCTATGTAAGATGGTCAGGAAATGGTGTAAAAGTAAAGGAAATACATAATACATGTATTTCAAATGTTTTACACTTTCCCCCCCCCCCCCCCCCCCCCCCCCCCAACCTCCTTTTCTTCTGAGTACTATTTCTGGCTCTGGTCAGAAATTGTGTTTGAACATTAAAGCACATTAATTCCCGACATATGACCTGGCAGTCACTTGTGGACAAACATACATGTACATTCTATTCCTAATGAGGTTTTTTGGGGGCGTTTTTGTTTGAAAAACAAGATATGGTGTATATGAATGAAACATGACTGCATGAGATGAATAAAAAATAAATTGTATATATTTTCTAGCCGGTTCAGTCTGTTGGCTATTGCTGTATTGTCTATAGGTTACTGTCAGTGTGCCATTTGGAGGAGAGTCCGGGAGCCCAAGGCTCGAACAAATTATTTGTACAAATTACACTGATTCTTCAAAATGAAACAGTTACCATATATCTCAAAATCCTGGGAAACCACAATCCATGGTTCATGCAAAAGATTTAGTGGAGACTCATGGCAGGGTTCGCTGGGTTGGTGGCGGGCTCTAAAACTTTGTAAACAGGGAGACCCTATGACACTTTCATTTTTTTAAACCAAAATTGCACACCGACTGTGGTAACAGTTTAACTGTACTGTAGTAATTGGCTGACATATAACCAGTGAACGTCACAATTTAAAGTGAGTGTAAACTAATGTTATATCATGTTCTATTTTTTCTTGCAGCCATCGTCTCTGGGTTCATTGCCAGCTCTGGAAGAACTCTGGCTCGACTCCAATGATCTCTCCGAGCTACCAGAGGTTAGTAGGTTTTTTTTTTTTAAAACCTCCCCCTCCCTGCCCTCCTTTCTGTCCTTGGACATACATCTCATTTCTTCCTGATAAATGTTGAAATATCTAAATGTTAGACACCAACTAGTGGTAGGACCAGGATTTAGCTCAGTCGGTAGAGTGCTCGCTTGAGGTGCTGCGTCGTAGGATCGAATCACCTTGGTGGACCCATTCTCTGATTGTACTTTTTTCTGTCCCAGCCAGTGCTCCACAACTGGTATATCGAAGGCCATGGTATGTGTGCTGTCCTGTCTTTGGAAAAGTGCAAATGAAAGATACCTTGCTACTGATGGAAAAATGTAGTGGGTTTCCTTTCTGAAGACTGTACGTCAGAATTACCAACTGTTTGACATCCAGTAGCCGATGATAAATACGTCAATGTGCTCTAGTGGTGTCATTGAACAAAATGAAATTACCATAATTTAAAATGTTCTGATCTGTGGTTAAACAGATATATTCCTTTCTTTTCGTCCCAGTTTGACAGCTTCTATCATGCAACTTATTTTACTTCATAGTAATTTTGTACTGTCATATTGATATAAATGATTGGGAAGTAAACATTCACTATTCGCTAATACAGACATTAGAATGACCAGAAATACATATGACAATCAAGCATTTCTAAGCAAGAAAATGTAATTTTAATCATTAAAATGTAATTAGTGTGTAATTTTAATCATTAAAAGTAATTAATATTTAATTTTAATAATTAAAATATAATTAGTGTGTAATTTTAATCATTAAAAGTAATTAATATTTAATTTTAATAATTAAAATATAATTAGTGTGTAATTTTAATCATTAAAATGTAATTAATATGTAATTTTAATCATTAAAATGTAATTAGTGTGTAATTTTAATCATTAAAATGTAATTAATCTGTAATTTTAATCATTAAAATGTAATTAATATGTAATTTTAATCAGTAAACTGTAATTAACATGTAATTTCAATCATTAAAATGTAATTATTGTGTAATTTTAATCATTAAAATGTAATTAACATGTAATTTTAATCATTAAAATGTAATTAACATGTGATTTTAATCATTAAAATGTAATTAATATGTAATTTTAATCATTAAAAGTAATTAATATGTAATTTTAATCCTTGAAATATTATTAGTATGTAATTTTAATCATTAAAATGTAATTAGCATGTAATTTTAATCATTAAAATGTAATTAGATATATTAATAATTAAACTGTAATTAATGTGTAATTTTAATCATTAAAATGTAATTAGATGTTATATTAATCATTAAACTGTAATTAATGTGTAATTTTAATCATTAAACTGTAATTAAAATGAAATTTTAATCATTAAAATGTAATTATTAAACTAATTAATATGTAATTTTAATCATTAAAGGTCGGGTAGACAACTGTGTTGTACGTCGACAGATGAGTGAACAGTGTGTTTCATGACTACGTCGTACGTCGACAGACGAGTGAATGGTGTGTTTCACGACTGTGTCGTATATCGACAGACGAGTAAACGGTGTGTTTCACGACTGTCGTACGTTGACAGACGAGTGAACGGTGTGTTTCACGACTGTGTCGTACGTCAACAGACGAATGAGCGGTGTGTTTCATGACCGTGTCGTACGTCGACAGATGAGTGAACGGTGTGTTTCACGACTGTGTCGTACGTCGACAGACGAATGAGAGGTGTGTTTCACGACTGTCGTACGTCACAAGAACGAGTGAATGGTGTGTTTCACGATTGTGTCGTACGTCGACAGACGAGTGGACGGTGTGTTTCACGACTGTCGTACGTCGACAGACGAGTGAACGGTGTGTTTCACGACTGTGTCATACGTCGACAGATGAGTGAGCGGTGTGTTTCACGACTGTGTTGTACGTCAACAGACGAGTGAACAGTGTGTTTCACGACTTTGTCGTACCTTGACAGACGAGTGAACAGTGTGTTTCACTGTATTTCAGGAGATCGGCAACCTGAAGAAACTGACACAGCTGGACATCTCGGAGAACCAGCTGGATTATCTGCCCGCAGAGATCGGCGGACTGGTCAGTCTGACTGACCTCAGTCTGTCGCAGAACAACATCGAGTATCTGCCCGATGGAGTCGGTAAGGCACACACACACACACACAGTGTGTTTAAACCTAACACATCTGATGTTTAACACAGACTCAGTAACTGAGCCGGTGGTCAGAAGGGATATGCACGTAAACTGATTTGTCGCAGGGTTTGTGCCAGAGGGTAAAATTGGTATGGCGCCATACCTAAATATCTTTGCTGATTTTAGTTTTTTTAAGTTAACCTTTTGACCAAATTAATGACTCCTATTATTACTGTATGATTTCCTTAAACCTGACCCTAAACCTAACCCATTTTCTTTCTGGGGAAGGCCCCCCCCCCCCCCCCCCCCCCCAATACTCCCTGTCAACTGCAGTTGCATTCAGCAAATATTCAGTTCCATAGTGCCATACCTAAAAATTTCTTTCTAGCAAAAACCCTCCTTAACGGTATCAAATTATGTGAAATGATTTTTCGTTTCTGTGCCCAGTGATGGTCGGAATCCATCATAAACTGGGTTTTTGTTTGTGTCGTACCGGGCCAACCCAGAGGTGACTATAGGTTTTCATCTCCATCCTTCTGTCCATCTGTCTGTCTCTCTGTTTGTCCATCTGTCTGTTTCTCAGTTTGTCCATCTGTCTGTTTCTCTGTCTGTCCATTTGTTTGTCTCTCTGTCTGTCCATCTGTCTGTCTCTCTGACTGTCTGTCTCTGCCTGTCTGTCTCTGCCTGTTCATCTGTCTGTCTCTCTGACTGTCTGTCTTTCTGACTGTCCATCTGTCTGTCCATCTGTCTGTGTCTTTGTCTATCTGCCTGTCTCTCTGTGTCTCTCTGACTGTCCATCTGTCTGTCTCTCTGCCTGTCCATCTGTCTGTCTCTCTGCCTGTCCATTTGTCTGTCTCTCTGACTGCCCATCTGTCTGTTTCTCTGTCTGTCTCTTTGTCTGTCTCTCTGCCTGTCCATCTGTCTGTCTCTCTGCCTGTCCATCTGTGTGTCTCTCTGCCTGTCTGTCTTTCTGTCTGTCCATCTGTCTGTCTCTATGTTTGTCCGTCTGTTCCACATATAGTTTTCCTGACTCTTTGTTTCGCAAATTCCTCAAGATATTCAGATGAAATTTTGTGTATAACCATATCATGTACAGCTACTGATCAAGTTTGACTTTCATGGCGATTTACCCATTTTTGACAGAGTTCTTGCCGTTGAACTTAGGAGAAACAAAACTTTGTTGGGCCTCGTAGGGGACGTGTATTGGTTTAACAGTACTTTCTGAATACTTTTTTGTCTGGACACTGTTGTTTACTATTGTTAATTATTCATCCAGGTTTCTTGAAGAAGCTAACTATATTAAAAATCGACCAGAACCGACTGTTGACTCTGACTCCACATATTGGAAGGTAAGATGTGTTTGTTTTATCTTAACTTGATTTCTGGGCTTTATATCCAATTAACGTTCAAGCACACTGTCTTGGGCACACACCTCTCAGCTATAGATCTACCCCAAGTTCAGCTAGCAAACATTTCACTAACTTTTTCGACCTATTTTATTGTTTCCTGAAATGGCCATTTGGTTTGTTTGTTTGAAACATATTTTATTGTATATAATACACAAAAGGATTGGACATAAGTTTGGTTTGGCCATTTGGTTTACCGTGTGAAGTGCATAAACCATCTAGTGGATGTTTTTCTGTTGGGTTTGGCTGAACTCGGCCTTGGGTTGTCTGTCCAGGACAATGGTTTAGTAGTTGGTGAGAGAGAGGACAATCTGTGTTGTGGTCTTACGTTGCACACTGAGTCTTTAAAGCTCAACTCTGGGTGCCATAGCAGGGAAAATAACCCCTACAATTACGAAAATGTTTACGGCAAAAAACCATGCCTTTGAAAATTAAAAATGTACATAGTCCAAGTGGAAAAGGTGCTATGGCGAATTAAAAACTACGCGACATTGCCGATTGCCGTGGGGTTGGGGAAAATGCACGTAACATGTTCCTTGCTACCTTTTTTTTTTTTTTAAGTAACACTTTATAATGTGTTGAGGTGTTATTAAATATTTCTTTCCTATTGATAAGTAACTGTCTTCTGGAACTAGATTACTTAGCACTCTTAAATTTGTTGATTTTTGAAAATTATTGTTATTATTGTTATTCTCTTCTTTCAGCTGTGATAATTTACAAGAGCTCATTTTAACAGAGAATCTTTTAACGGTGAGTTGTTTTGTTTTGTTTAAATATGAATGTTTTTTAGTCTGAAGTATTGCAGGAATGAAACTCAGAAGTTCTCTATTTTATACACTCCTAAAACTGTTCTTGTGTTTGTTCTGTTATAAAAAGTTTGCAGGCGCCCCAAATTTTTAAGACACTGGCACTGCTTAGGTTGCAGAGGTTTTTGTATGTCCAGTGCCATTTTCATTTTGGAGTCTGTTATCTTAAAATGTTCTTACACAAACTGTATTGTGAGTGTGTGCATGTGTATATTTTTGTGTCTGTGTGTGTTCTGGTGTGTGTGTGTGTGTTTGTTCTGGTCTGTGTCTGTGTCTGGGTGTGTCTGTGTGTGTGGGGAGGTGTCTGTGCTGGTTATGTCAAACATCAGGGCCCAGTTGTTCAAAACACAGTTAAATTTAACCCTGGATTAGTGTCATGTTTTCCTTCTATTTATTTCTTCTCAAATACAAAGTAAACTTTAGATTTGAATATGCATAGATACATTTAGTTTGTCCTAAATCAAGTTCCAACATTATCTTTCAATTGTTATTTATTTTTATTCAATTCTGGGTTTGAACATTTCTCTTAAGCACTGATTAAGGTTAACTAATGTTTGAACAACTGTTCCCTGTTGTATATATATATGGTTAAACATGTACCTGAATACCAGGGGTTTAAAAATGTAAAAATATTGTCATTTCAGGACCTGCCTATCACTGTGGGCAAGTTAAAGAATTTATCCAATCTTAACGTTGACCGGAACCGACTGACGGAAATTCCTCTAGAGGTAAGCAACAAGCTCGCTTGAGTGCACCTTTCTCTACTAGTGGGTGGAATATAGCCCAGTGGTAAAGCGCTCGCTTGATGTGCGATCGGTCTGGGATCGATCCTCGTCGATGGGCCCACAGGGCTGTTTCTCGTGCCAGCCAGTGCACCACGACTGGTATATCAAAGGCCGTCATATGTGATATCCTGTCTGTGGGATAGTGCATATATAAAAGATCTCTTGCTACTAATGGAAAAATGTAGCGGGTTTTCTCTTTTTGACTGTCAAAATGACCATATGTTTGACATCCAATAGCCGATGATTAATAAATCAATGTGCTCTAGTGGTGTCGTTAAACAAAATAAACATTTTACTTCTTCTTCTTTTTTCTTTCCCATGAATACCGTAAAAGTTGATTGAGTTTGTTGTTATTTGCTTGTGTTTGTTTTCCAGCTGGGTAAATGCACTAAACTCGGTGTCTTGTCACTAAGGGACAATAAACTCCTTCGACTGCCGCAGGAGCTGGGGAACCTCGCACGACTTCAGGTGATGGACGTGTCGGGAAACAGGTCAGTTGTTAGATTTCATCACTATCTGGGGGTTTTTCAACTTGCTTCAAGATACTGAGCTAAAATTTTGTGTATAGCTTCATTAAGTTCTGTTACAGATCAAGTTTGATTTTCATGGTTATTTACAAATGTTTCACAGAGTTATGGTCCTTGATCTTAGGAGATACCAACATTTGTTGGGCCCGGTAAGGGGACATGTATTCTCAGAATTGTATTTTGTTTAATACAGACACTGGTGTGTATGCATCTGTCCTTTCAGTTGGGCAAATTTGTTTTTAGGACTCGTATATTTTCCAGTTATTGATAGCCAATCTAAGCTTGAATTCTTTATTTCTGATTTTAACTAAAGACTATTTAATTTGTTTTAGACTCGAGTACCTGCCCATAACGATAGCCAATCTGAACCTGACGTCTCTATCATTATCTTGATGTATTTGTTGTTTTAGACTCGAGTACCTGCCGATAACGATAGCCAATCTGAACCTGACGTCTCTATCATTATCTTGATGTATTTGTTGTTTTAGACTCGAGTACCTGCCGATAACGATAGCCAATCTGAACCTGAAGTCTCTATCATTATCTTGATGTATTTGTTGTTTTAGACTCGAGTACCTGCCGATAACGATAGCCAATCTGAACCTGAAGTCTCTATCATTATCTTGATGTATTTGTTGTTTTAGACTCGAGTACCTGCCGATAACGATAGCCAATCTGAACCTGAAGGCGCTGTGGCTGTCGGAGAACCAGGCTCAACCAATGCTCAAGTTTCAGACGGATTTCGACGAGCGCACGGGACAGAAGGTCCTCACCTGTTTTCTCCTCCCACAACAAGGCTTCCACACAGAGAGCATGGGTGAGTGAGGCCTCTTGTTGTTTCACAGTTCGGTGTAAATCGGTGGTATGTGCTGTCCTGTCCTGTGCATATAAGAATCCTTGTTGCTATTTGGATTTCGACGTTATTAGATGCTTTTGTTAGTCCCTTACCGGACCAACCATAGTATGAAAAATAAGGCGTTCCGTGTGGGACAGACTATAGTTTACTTTACTCTGATCATAATTATCTAACACACTCGTTGGATAAAAACAACAAGGTGGGGTCAAGGTTCAGGGATTTATTCCCAGGTGGAACCAGAAGTTATATAAAAACACGACTCTTCGCTGTGGGCGATGAGTCTCACAGAGATCAAAGAACTGTATGTCACATCGAAACCTATGCTGTGTTTAATGGCGATGAATTGGGAAAAGACCTACAAACAGACCGTTCTTTATCAAAATGTTATGGTGTTTGTCCTAACAAAATATGATATTCTCAACAGAAGATCGTAACCTAGAATACTGAAATAAAATACATATAGTAAATATTAAAGAAACTAATTACAAATATTGACTCCCTGTTACATTTACAGACATGAGGTATTGAGTCTCTTAATGGCTTCTTTGTTCAGCGTTACCTCACTGTTACTTTGTTTACAGAAAACCTGCTGCGTGGCAGTGTGGCGACGGACGCTGATAGTCGACTGAGTTGGTCGGAGGCACAGCGCAACCCCCGAGAGAGCATTATTCGCTTTGCAGAGGACCAGGAAGGCGATTCAGATGAAGACTCAGAGGTAGGATGACACTGAAGGATTGTCTGATATTTCTTTTACATTCATCAGAGTATGAACAAAACAAATCATCCGTAAACTATGTGAATCGGCGAAGCCATTCTCACATAAATTTGCAGATGATTTTTTTTTTTTTTTCATGCCCAGATGAATGTAAAGGAAATAACAGTCAATACTTATAATTAAATTTTAATCATACCTGCTAATAATAGTGCTAAAACATCATACTTTATTTTGAAATATTTCTAGTCCATAAACAATAACGCTCAATAAGACAGCTTGCCCATATAAAATGACATCATCAGGTATGACGTTCCCCGACAACGTAATTTTTACGTTCATTGTGAAATGAACAAACTCCCATTGCTACGTCTGGATGAATATAAAGAAAATTTAATTATTTTCTGTTGAGCCTGGTCTTACTGACACAAGTCTCAAATTAAAGTATTTATGTCCATTATTACCAATAGCTGTGTTTTTCTGACCAGATTTATTTTGTGGAAACTATTATTCATATTTTGTCATTTTTGTTGTTGGTAAAACGGTCAAATTTATTATCAAATTAGCTGTCACAATCAGCTTTCAATTCCTAAAAATGAATGCAATGTTCCGCCATTGTTGTCAAGCAAAAATACTTGCGAAAAACACGTTTTTCAACTCCAAATTTCGAGGTATTTTACATTGAAAAACAAAAAAGTAACAATGCCATACTCTGATTATTATCTCTGGTGAGTGCTGCCGGGTGTAAAATGACAGGAAATATGAATTGGGGAATGCACTGTATACAGTGTACAGTATGTTGACTTGCGTGATGTCAGGTGAGATTCACACCTGCAGTAGTCGGAAGGTTAAGAGAACTTTGGGAATTAGACCCCTTTATGTACATAAGCTGTAAAATGTTTTGGTTTTCTTGCTTACAGAGTCACTTCATTCGACAAGGCACACCACATCCCAAAGAACTGAAAAACCGGCATCAGAAATACATCAAACAGAAAGGCATTGACGGTCACATCATACCGCACCACGAAAACAAGAAACAGGTGGGTGGCTTTTAGCTCTTACACATCATACCGCACCATGAAAACAAGAAACAGGTGGGTGACTTTTAGCTGTTACACATCATACCGCACCATGAAAACAAGAAACAGGTGAGTGGCTTTTAGCTCTTACACATCATACCAGATGGGCAGAGTGCAAATAGGTAGTGTGTAACTCTTGCAGGGGCCAGATGGGCAGAGTGCAAATAGGTAGTGTTTAGCTCTTGCAGGGGGCAGATGGGCAGGGTGCAAATAGGTAGTGTTTAGCTCTTGCAGGGGGCAGGGTGCAAATAGGTAGTGTTTAGCTCTTGCAGATGGGCAGGGTGCAAATAGGTAGTGTTTAGCTCTTGCAGGGGGCAGGGTGCAAATAGGTAGTGTTTAGCTCTTGCAGGGGGCAGATGGGCAGGGTGCAAATAGGTAGTGTTTAGCTCTTGCAGGGGGCAGATGGGCAGGGTGCAAATAGGTAGTGTTTAGCTCGGGCAGGGTGCAAATAGGTAGTGTTTAGCTCTTGCAGGGGGCGGATGGGCAGGGTGCAAATAGGTAGTGTTTAGCTCTTGCAGGGGGCGGATGGGCAGGGTGCAAATAGGTAGTGTTTAGCTCTTGCAGGGGGCGGATGGGTAGGGTGCAAATAGGTAGTGTTTAGCTCTTGCAGGGTGCGGATGGGCAGGGTGCAAATAGGTAGTGTTTAGCTCTTGCAGGGGGCAGATGGGCAGGGTGCAAATAGGTAGTGTTTAGCTCTTGCAGGGGGCAGATGGGCAGAGTGCAAATAGGTAGTGTTTAGCTCTTGCAGGGGGCAGGGTGCAAATAGGTAGTGTTTAGCTCTTGCAGGGGGCAGATGGGCAGGGTGCAAATAGGTAGTGTTTAACTCTTGCAGGGGGCAGGGTGCAAATAGGTAGTGTTTAGCTCTTGCAGGGGGCAGATGGGCAGGGTGCAAATAGGTAGTGTTTAGCTCTTGCAGGGGGCAGGGTGCAAATAGGTAGTGTTTAGCTCTTGCAGGGGGCAGATGGGCAGGGTGCAGATAGGTAGGTTTATCTCTTGCAGGGGGCAGATGGGCAGGGTGCAGATAGGTAGTGTTTAACTCTTGCAGGGGGCAGATGGGCAGGGTGCAAATAGGTAGGTTTAACTCTTGCAGGGGGCGGATGGGCAGGGTGCAAATAGGTAGGTTTAACTCTTGCAGGGGGCAGATGGGCAGGGTGCAAATAGGTAGGTTTAGCTCGTGCAGATAGGTAGTGTTTAACTCTTGCAGGGGGCAGATGGGCAGGGTGCAAATAGGTAGGTTTAACTCTTGCAGGGGGCGGATGGGCAGGGTGCAAATAGGTAGGTTTAACTCTTGCAGGGGGCAGATGGGCAGGGTGCAAATAGGTAGGTTTAACTCTTGCAGGGGGCAGATGGGCAGGGTGCAAGTGGGTAGTGTTTAACTCTTGCAGGGGGCAGATGGGCAGGGTGCAAATAGGTAGTGTTTAACTCTTGCAGGGGGCAGATGGGCAGGGTGCAAGTGTGTAGTGTTTAACTCTTGCAGGGGGCAGATGGGCAGGGTGCAAATAGGTAGTGTTTAACTCTTGCAGGGGGCAGATGGGCAGGGTGCAAGTGGGTAGTATTTTTAACATCACAGGACAAATCCAATACCTGTTGCCATCAACCTAATGTTGTGTGTGTATTTTAGGACAATGCGTTCATGCCACAGAGAGACAGTGATGTCAAGTGGAACGAGGAAGAGATGGAGTCACCTCGCGATCAGAGCGAAGGACACCGTACACCAGAGAAGAAAGTCATGATGACAATGGAACCACCACAGATAATAAAAGGTACATATTCTATTTACATTTTAAAAAAATCCACAGATAATTAAAGGTAAGTGTTCTTTTCTGTGCAGTAGAACCCGCACATGTAATTAAAGGTACATGTTCTGTTGCCAGTAGAACCACCATACATAATTAAAGGTACAAGTTCTTCTCTCATCAATAGAACCATTCACAACTTTTTAGCATTGTGGGTAAACCTAGCATTTTGTGAGTAAACATTGAGTATTGTGAGTTGATATTGAGGTTGCCAGTAAATGTTGAGTATTATGAGTAAAAATTGAGTATTATGAATTAGCATTGCGTATTGCGAGTCAACTCTTGAGTATTGTTAATTAACTTTAAGGTTGTGAGTAAACACAGTATTATGAGTAAACACTGAGCATTATGAATTAACACTGTGTATTATGAGTAAACATCAAGAACATTGAGTATTGTGAGTTGACAGTGAGTTGTGAATAAATATGATTATGAATTAACATTGTGTATTGTAAGTAAACATCAACAACATTGAGTATTGTGAGTCAGCACTGAGTATTGTGAGTCAACACTGAGTAGTGTGTGTCAGCACTGAGTATTGTGAGTAACTCTCTCTTTTTTTTCCTGTCTTAGCTCCAGAACTGGAAGGTCCTCCTCCTCCGATGGTGGAATCCGCGTCGTCCGGGGACGAAGACGAACTGCCGAGAGAAACGGAGCCGCTGATAAAGGCCGTGTCGATTGCCCAGTCGACAGTTATCTCCCCTGGCCCGGAGGTCGTGTCGAAGCTGAACACGTCCCACGAGAGCGAGGACCGGGAGGAGGACAGCGGGGAGGACCGCAGCGACGTCAGCGAATCAGATGAGGTGCGACAAATTACAAGTCTCCCAGATTTATCACGAATTTGCCACGTTTAAGTGGAAAGGGCGGGATGTAGCCCAGTGGTAAAGCGTTCGCTCGATGCGCGGTCTGTCTGGGATCAATCACCGTCGGTGGGCCCATTGGGCTATTTCTTGCTCTAGCCAGTGCACCGTGACTGGTATATCAAATGCCGTGGTATGAATGGCAACAACGGGTTTCCTCTCTCAATATCTGTGTGGTCCATAACCATGTCCAACGCCATATAACCATAAATAAAATGTGTTGAGTGTGTCATTAAATAAAACATTTCCTTCCTTCGTTTGAGTGGTTTACCGTGTATTAGGGGCCACAAGGACCATTCGTTAGATCTCAAAATGTCCTGAGGTGGGGAGGCTTAGGGGGGTTATGGTTTGGGCTACTATCAACCGCCCTGGTTAGTTTTTTTTAAATTTTGCTTGCACGAAATGTCACTAAATGTCGTATGTATATTTTGCCAGGATTCGGACGCAACCAAAGAACGGAAGGTCGGGTTCGCCGACGACCTAGAGGATGACGCGGACAAGGATCACCGACTGCGGCGAAGGGACACGCCCCACTACCTGAAGAACAAACGCATCAACCTCAACAGCAGCCCCGAGGACGCCGAGCAGAAAGTGCGGGAAATTCTTGCACAGGCTGCGGCGCAAAAAGAACAGGCGGCCGTCGATTCACAGTTGAAGGTCGGTGGTCCAGTGTGCTTATGTTATACCATACCAGTCTTCAGTAAAATTAAAAGGGTAGGGGGGTTGGGTGTCTTTCTTTTTTTGTCAGTATGTTTGGTTTGAAATGACAAAATAATATGGTACGAAATTGTAAAATCTCTGTAGGAAATGACTATAGTATAAAATGACCAGAAACCAAGTGCACAAAACCTGTCCTGGCACCTGCACCCATGACAGGCGTGCACTACAACAGCACAAAATAACCATGGTATGAATGACCATAATAGTGTCTTTTTTTGGTTAATAATTCCAGTTTGGCTTGATGTAAAAAAAAAAAAAAAATTAACAATTAAAATACTGTGACTGTTTTGGACATATAATTTTAAATTCGGTGCAGTACATTGTCCCATCCTCCTACACAAATGTTTTTTGTAAATAATTTCAGTTTTGTTTGACGTCAGAAGAAACGTAAAGTGTTTTGGAAATAACACAAAAATACTATTTTTGTGTCCAATTAGAACACAGTCGGCTCAGAAATAAATAAGTTGTAGTAAATTCCATAGCATGAAAAAAGATATTCCCCGTGGGACGGACTAGATTTTTCACCATGGGTAAATATTGCAGTTTTATTTATATCTATTCACCAACGATTTTACACATTGTGCAATCTGTAAAATGAACCCCTTTTTTTTCTTGCATTATACGAAAATCTCATAATTGGAAAATTGGTGAACATTTTCTTGATTGTTGTTTTTAATCGCAGGCTCCTGAGGGAGAGGTGATGATGTTGTCGTCACCCACTCAGCAGATTCCGGTTGCTGTAGAGGAGGATGAGTTGACGTTACAGCTGGTGCGCGAACCCGGCCAGGGTCTTGGTATCAGCATCGCCGGGGGCAAGGGTTCAACCCCTTACAAGGGAGACGATGAGGTAAATTGATACATGACATAGCAGTGATGTTTTTTTGTTTGTTTTTTGTTTTTCGGGGATGGGGAGACAGTAGGGAATGAGGGTTCAGGTGCACGAACCAGGCCAGGGCCTTGGTATCAGCATTGCCGGGGGTAAGGGTTCAACCCCTTATAAGGGAGATGTGAAGTAACATACATTAGAAAGCAGTATTGTTTTTTTGTTTGGTTTTGGTTTTTCGGGGATAGGGAGACGGTAGGGAATGAGGGGTCAGGTATACGAACCAGGCCAGAGCTTTGGTATCAGCATTGCCAATGGTAAGGGTTCAACAAGGGAGACAATGAGATAAATTGATACATGAGATAGTACGAATGTTTTGGGTGGGGAAGTAAGGAGTCAAGTGGCAGGGCTTGGTATCGGCATCGGAGGGGAAAGGGTTCAACCCTTTACAAGGGAGACCATGAGGTTTTTCTGGTGTGGTGATCAGCAGCAAGGGATCTTTTATATGCACCATCCCACAGACAGGATAGTACATACCACGGTCTTTGTTACACAGGTTGTGGAGCACTGGCTGGAAAGAGAAATAGTCCAATGGGGCTACCGACAGGGATCAATCTTAAACCGACCACACATCAAGCGAGCTTTTTTGTCACTGGGCTACGTCCCGCCCCAACATTTTATGACAACAAACACTGTCACATTTATCACCAATGGCAGGACTTGTGGTAGTAACTGCTCTATCAAAAGTTGGGTGCACCTCGAACTCTGATCCAGCTGAAAGTTATTTGGTTTAGTAGTAGCTATAAAGGTACACTAAGTGGCATAAAAGACCAAAAAAAACCCAGTCTTTGTAAATTCGGTCCTTGTCCATTGAATTTTTATTTAGTTGAATATTATCTTTGTCACCACATCACTGTGCAGGTGATTTATAGCTTAAGTAGATTTAAATATGCGTAGTCACCGTTGGTCACTAGTGGGTGGTAAGTAGCCCAGTGGTAAAGCATTCACTTGATGCGCGGTCGGTCTAGGATCGATCACCGTCGGTGGACCCACTGGGCTATTTCTCATTCCAGCCAGTGCTCCACAACTGGTGTAACAAAGGCTGTGGTATGTACTATCATGTCTGTGGGATGGTGCATATAAAAGATCCCTTGCTGTTAATTGAAAAAGAATAGAGCATGAAGTAGTGACAGCAGGTTTCCTCTCTCAATATCTGTGTGGTCCTTAACCATATGTCCGACACTATATAACCGTAAATAAAATGTGTTAAGTGCATCGTTAAATAAAACATTTCCTTCTTTCCTTCCTTGCGTTAGTCACTGTTTTAAATATCAATAGGTTCCCTTTGTCAGTTCACCAGAAACATCTTAACTAGGACAGCAAACTCAGGATATTTTTTTCAAGATTGTAATTGGTAATTATGTAGAGAATAACTGTCTCTCTCTGACATCATGTTTCATTTTCTTTTTTTCAGAGTATTTTTATATCCAGAGTCACAGAAAATGGTCCGGCAACGAAGGCTGGTATTTTAAAAGGAGATAGATTAATTTCGGTACGTGTTTGTTTGTTTGGTTAAATTCATAACATGTTAGTCAGTTAGTAAATTCTGGTAGATTTTTGTGGATAGTAGGGGTAAGCTGGTATCTTAAAAGGGGATAGATTTATTTTGGTAGGTGTTTGTTGTTTGGTTAAATTTGTAACATATTAGCCAGTTAGTGGATTCTGGTAGATTTTTGTAGATAGTAGGGGTAAGCTGGCATCTTAAAAGGGGATAGATTAATTTCGGTACATGATTGTTTGATTAATTTTGTAGCATGTTTGTTAGTAATTTCTTGTGGATTTTTGTGCAATACTGTATAATACTTTATTTTCGCGTGGAATTTATTTTCGCCTTTTTCGCGTGTGAATGAAATTCGTGAAAATATATTCCACGCGAAAATAAACGTTTTATAAAGGCCGACAATTTTTTTTTTAAATATGTAGTCTCGTTCAACTATACCACATTCGTTTCCAATGTACGAGGCTAGTAGTAACAAAGCGGTGCTCCCTCCTGTCACGGAACAAACCACAAAACACAAAAGCTGTTTAAAACTTTAAATCAAGAACACGATTTGTAAGTACATACATGATAATAAAACAATACTAACACTAAAAAGCTTTATGCTGTTTTCCATCGGACAGTCTACACGTGTTCAACGACGGAAGTAAACATGCATTATCACAGTATATTAAAAATGTGGAAGTGAAAAAATCCAGACTGGGCTATGTTCAGATGTTTCACAATTTTATTTTTATTTTTGGCCTGTTAGCCAATCACAAACCGTTTTGAACTAGTATTTTGACGGCAATAAATATTGTTTCAATCAAACTTAAGTTACTGAGTACTAGTAGCTTGTGTCTTCAAATTTCGTTTCGTTTGTTTTCGGTTTTTGTTTTTATAACAATTATAAGGACAATAAAGTCTTGATTGGTTAAAGCAGGAAAACTATTGTTTTATGTGTATAGCACTCGTGTGTACATGTAGGATTAGTTCTACAGATTAGCATAACAACCGGCAAAACTAAGTTCCGTTTTTAAAACAAAATTATTGACATCTGTACTTCGTTTTTTTATTGATGGGGGTTGGGAGATTCGCGAAAAAATAAATGTTCGCGAATTGACCCATTTTCATTAAATCGCGAAAATAAAGTATTCTACAGTACTTAATTTTGTTGAGTGATTGTGGATGGTATTTATTAATTTTGGGTATGTGTTTGGGAATTGTTAACTACAGTAGATGTTTGTGGTTTGGTTAACTATAGTACATGTATTTGCTCATCTGTGAATGTCAGACAGTAAAGACAATTGAAATAACTGATAAACTTCAATAGCAATAAATATATTCTCCTGATACTAAATCAGGGTAATTTCTTTTTGAGGGTATCTAATAAATTATCTTTTTCTAATTTGGGGGAGGTGAAGTGGGTGTAGGTACCTTTTATTTAATATTTACACATAATTATGTAATAAATGATGATCAAAAGCTTTTTGGTTTTTATTCTGAACTCAAGGGAGGTAATAGAATAGGAAACCTTGTCTTTTACCCAAGATCTATAAAAAATCAGACCTCTGACAAATGTGCAGACAACAATTTCATTTGTATTATCATTTGTACAAGACTGGTTTTGCATAATATATTTTTTTTATTTGCACATTAAGTTTGGAGGAGGATTTATATGTTCGTAGAAAAATTAAATTGGTTACCTGATTTGATTTTGTGTAATCCATAAATCAATCAATCAATCAATTTTCATTTGTTCGAGGTGTAAAAATTTAGAAACTGTGATTAATCTGAATAAAGTGTCTTGACACGATTGTCCATATGTTTCAGGTAAATGGTATAAAGTTGACAGAGGCCGACCACTACGATGCTGTCAACGTTCTCAAGAGCAGCGGCAATCAGATCGAAGTCATCGTCGGCAGAGAAAGACTGATTCCAAATGTTAAACTACCGGTGAGTTGTTTTACCAGTATGGCTGTAACAGTTTAACATTTATACAATGTTACTGCACTGCAAAGTTAAGTTTTCACGTTGTTTCCGTCTCAAAACTGGAGCCTATTATGACCTCTTAAACATGCATAGATACAATGTCATTTTGTACTCCAGCAGAAATTACGACTGTCCAGTGACTATAACCACTTTATTTTGACATCCAATAGCCGATGATTAATTAATCAATGTGCTCTAGTGGTGTTGTTAAACTTAACCACTTTATCAATTCATCGAATGAAACAGTAACAATGGGAGAACTAACTTGGCCAGTGTTAGACAGTGTAGTAACGTTTTATAAATGTTTAATTCGCTTTCTCCCTTTGGAGTCTGAGGTAAGTTTGTAATATTGTATTTGGTGAACACTCTCTTGATGTGTGATGGGTCATAGAATCGATCAGCCTTGTTTGTGCTGTTTGCAATTATAAGAAATGTTTTTCAGTTTTCAGGGGTGGGAATTCTCCTCGGATCAGCTGTTTTCCTCTCATGGAACATTGCGTTTCCTCGCATTTTAATCATCCTTTCCTCCAAAATGTGTCATATGGCACAGATTTTAACCTAGGATTTCAAGAATTGCCCGGAACCCTCTAAATTTCTTCTTTTTCACAGTTCACCACCCCTGAGTTTTAAATTTACATTTATGTGCAAAACTAGACTATTAAATCAGTGATTAAAAAACAATCCTTACAACTAAACAAAGTTTGAAATGTACACACACAATTTATTTTTGTCTTTACCATGAGCCATATTCTGTAGCTATGTAACTTTTTGCATGAAATGGATACTAAATAAATGTAAAAGTGTAACTACTAACCATAGGCATAGAATTACGGGGCTGAATTTACAAAGCCTGTTAGACTTAGATGCATGTAACTACATGTGTTTCCAATGCTTCAACATCTGCATTTAAGAAAAACAGGCTTGGTAAATTCGGCCACCAATGTTTTGTTAACCTTTGCAATTATTGCACATGGAAATCGGTAATGCCGTGGAGATTTTAATTCTCTCAGTACTTTTTTTGGCTCAGACTATATTCAGTTTTTTTGTTGGTTTTTGCTGTGGACAGGTTTTTTTAATTGTAGGGGTTAGTTGTGAATTTGGCCCCAGATTCTTTCACTATAGCCAATAATTGACTCGGAGATGTTTTCTTGTCCCACTAAAGACCATGGTATGAACTGATATGACTATGGGAAAGTGATTGTAAACGATTCCTGGTTATTTGATAGTTTTCTGTTTGTTACAGGTGGAACAGTGTGAAGATCACACACACACGAACATCGCGACCGTGTCGTTTTCACCCGAACCCGAAACAGAGGTGTACGGAGAGGTGAGCATGATATATAGAGGATATTTCATGGTTATTGTCAAATATGATTTATATCTCATCGAGTGAACTTTGCAGTCATATCTCATGGAGTGTGATTTGATTGCAAACTTTACGAGATGAGATATAAATCATATTTGACAAAAAACATGAAATATTCTATTTATTATATAACTTTTGGCAATTTACCTTTATTTTTAAAATGCCAGCAGCAAAATAGTTCCGGCTTTCTTACAGTGAAGATAACACTTTCTACAGTGACGATAACACATTTTAGAGTGAAATAGTGAAATTTTTACTCTAAAATATGTTATCATCACTGAGTGACTGATAACACTTTTATTTCACTGATATTTTAAGATATTTCACTAAATGTTGTACAATAAAGCTAAATACCCAATAGTGCTACAATCATGAGATCACATAAAGATGAAACTGAGATGTCATTTAAAAAACCCTTCAGGGAACATTTTCTTCAGTATCATGTCACGATTCACTGCACAAGTTTCGGAAATCGATACACAATTTTAAAATGTTACACAGTAGTTGCTAATCAATTTTCAGTTAATTTAATCAAGATTTTGCAAAGAAAATCTTCCCTGACCTTCTTTTAAAGGTATCATTAAACATCTATTAGTCCCCTACCAACCCATCCGGTGTGGACTATAGCTTTCGTGTCCGTCCGTACATCCATCCATCTTTCTGTCCCACATTTAGTTTTCATTTGCAGTTACAAATCAATTTTGACTTTAATGGGCATTTTCGTTTCAGCCAGTCAACCACTACTGGTACATCAAAGGCCATGGGATGGTGCATAAAAAAAGATCCCTTGCTATTAATAGAAAAATATAACTGGTTTCCTCTCTATGATTGGGTGAAAATGACCATATGTTTGACATCCAATAGCCGATGATTAATAAATCAATGTGCTTAAGTGGTGTCATTAAACAAAACAAACTTTAATGGGCATTTGTTTTTTAAATTGACAGAATTATGGCCCTTGAGTTTAGAAGATATGAAAATGTGTTGCACCTGGTAGAGAACATGTCTTACTTTAGCCGTTTTCTCATAGCACTGACTCACTCCTCTCAAGGGACTGGATGTAGCCCAGTGGTAAAGCGCTCGCTTGATGCACGGTCGGTTTGGAATCGATTCCCATCAGTGGACCCATTGGGCTATTTATCGTTCCAGCCAGTGCACCACGACTGGTATGTCAAAGGCCGTGGTATGTGCTATCCTGTGGGAAAGTTCATATAAAAGATGCCTTGCTGCATTAAAAAAAATTGTGGGTTTCCTCTCTATGACCGAGTCCAAATGACCATGTGTTGGATATCCAGTAGTCAATGATTAATGAATCAATGTGCTCTAGTGGTGTCGTTAAACATAAACAAACAAACAAATTATTCTTCAAACATTTATTCTCTACTCTTAAATGGCTATTATCCACTGACTGAGAGGTTGTCACTGTTGTGTTTGTTTCCTTGTAGACGATAAAGACGACGTTAAAACGAGAAGCTAGTGGTCTTGGTTTCAGCATCGCAGGCGGCAGAGGCTCGATCCCGTTCAAGGGAGACGACAATGTAAGTAACCACGACGACAGTTAAATAACCAATCACTGTCTGCTTGTTGAGCTGCGACGTCGTCACGCATTAGTGCCTCTGTGTCAAAATGTCAATCAGTGTTGTGTACGTGCAATCAGTATTTTCACCATCCACTCGGAAATTAAATTTTAAAATAAAATATTCCAGACATTTTAACTTGCATTGAGTAGGTCTCATCATATATGATATAGAAAAAAAGACTATTCATTGGTTGCTATCATAACATGTTTTCAACTAGTAGAGCCTTTTTTACAACTAAGATGACAACATATTAAATACACTTGTTTAACATATCGGTGTTTTTATACTCGGTGCTTTCCTCGGGGTGTAAAATAGCCCAGTGGTAGAGCGCTTGCTTGATGTGCGGTTGGTTTGAGATCGATCCCTGTCGGTGAACCCATTGGGCTATATCTCGCTCCATTCCAGTGCACCACAACTGGTATATCAAAGGCCGTGGTATGTGCTATCCTGTCTGTGGGATGATACATATAAAAGAACTTTTGCTGCTAATCGAAAAGAATAGCTCCTGAAGTGGCAACAGCAGGTTTCCTCTCTCAATATCTGTGTGGTCTTTAACCATATGTCCGATGCCATATAACCATAAATAAAATGTGTTGAGTGTGTCCTTAAATAAAACAGTTCCTTCCTTCCAGTGCATTTCTGGTTGTCGTAATATTTAAGTAGCCAAAGTTGGATTTTTACCTCCCAGTAATTTTTTTTTAATACATGAAAGAAAGATATATAGGGAACTAAAATTAAATGTGAGTCATTACAAGCATTAGGATGTCGCGAAACCTGCTGGGTACATAGGACAATGAAATCTCTTAAACACGGATCGGCTGTAAACCGGAATTCTCTCAAAACCAGACATTTTTCAGTCTCTTTTTAAATATCAGTATAGAACATAACCTTTCTACTTGGTTTAGAGGGGTTTCCAGCTAAGAGGGATTTCCAGTTTAGAGGGGTTTCCAAACTATCTTTAGAACCTAATATTCTGTGTTTTTTCTCATGTTAAGTAGTAGAATGATTGCCTGATATGTGGTGGGTTGAAGGATCGATCACTAGCAATGAACTCTTTGTTTTTTCACCTCTCCCAATAAGTTCTCAATAATTGGAACATCAAAGGCTGTGGGGTGTACTGTCCTGCGAATGGGAAAGCAGTTTTTTAAATAAGTGTAGCCAATGTGGTGACAACAGGTTTTCTCTCTGTTTCTCTGCTGGCCAATTGTTAAAATAACTGTATTTAGACACCAAATAGACGTAGTTTAAAAATATGCTAAGTGTCAATATAACGTTTTCTTTTCCTTTCTTTTTCTTCACACATGATTATTCATTTCAGTAAAAAAAAAAAAAATAAAAATGTGTATTTTTGACACATAATATATAATATATATATTCATATAGCTTTCTGTGATAAGCGACTGTTTGTTTTTCAGCGATTTTACACACTCATTGAGGTTTGTATTGCAGACTCTTAGTTGCTGTGTGATATGTGCATTCATTTAAATAATAATTATACTACTCTCAAATCCTACTCTTTGTTGAAGCATCATCCGTAGACAATTTTTTCTTTTATACATTTCTTTAATGGAGTACATTTGTGTTGAAGTTTGTTGACGGGCTGCTCGTAGCATGCGCTGTGTTGTGCTAGTCACAAGTGTGTCACAATTTCATAAACAGTGTTTATTTGAATGTTTATGTATAAGGTATGAAATAGACATGTTTTCTCTCTCTCTCTATCTCTCTCTCTCTATCTCTCTATCTCTCTCTCTCTCTCTCTCTCTCTCTCTCTCTCTCTCTCTCTCTCTCTCTCTCTCTCTCTCTCTCTCTCTCTCTCTCTCACTCTGTCTCTCTCACGTTCTCTCTCTCTCTCTCTCTCTCTCTCTCTCTCTCTCTCTCTCTCTCTCTCTCTCTCTCTCTCTCTCTCTCTCTCTCTCTCTCTCTCTCATATATTTTACAGATTTGAACAATACATATTTCAGACTTTCAGAGAAATTATAAATATTGATTAGTCATAATTAATCCGAGCCTCCTGAATGTAAAAAAACAAAAACAAAAAAATAGGTTTTTTTATTTGGCATCAGTAATTTAGTATATGTAGTAGGTGTTCTATGCTGACAACCGGGAATCTATAAAGAAAAATACTGTCCATGATGGGGGTATTGTCTCGGGGAACATAAAATAATAAGAACAAAACAACTAGAACTAAAAAATACCAGAGAGAGGAAGAGAGAGAGAGAGTGGGAGATAGAAAGTAGAAAGACAGGGTTAGAGAGACAGACAGACAGACAGACAGACAGTGATAGAAAGAGAATTTCTGTCTCCAAAACAAAATTCTAAAAGGAAGTAATTAGCACCACCTCAAACCTTCCCCCTTTAAAAAAAAAAAGTCATCCTTTGTTTATCATCATCTGTTTTAACGTGAACGGGTGCCGGTAGATAGTTTATATGAAATGAAATAATTTAGTCAGTTTTTTGTGCATTGTTTGCTGTGTGCATGTTTATTTCCTGTGTAGCCAAGTGATTGTAGTGGACATGTTTTATATCCACGCTGCATGAGTGTGTTGTAGTGCCATTTTATGAGGGTCAGACACGGTCTCACAGTGTTACAATCATGTGATATGGCTTGGTCAGACATGATAAGGGTTTGATAAAATACAGAAATCGGACTTTACAGTTTTAGTATAATATCCATGGTATTCAACTCCACTTCCTGGGCTGTCGAACATAGTACAACATCCATGGATTGTATTTGACTCCACTACATTGTCATTAACTCATATCAGAATAATCTTGAAGGCTTTCTGCCAGAAAATAATTTGAAGGGATGTAATGAAAAGAAAAACGGGCCATAAAATGACGTTTCTAGGTGGTTATGGGTTTGAAATGTTTTGAAAGTGGACCCTGCATTTCATGTTTCCACATATTTTATGCAGCAGTTCTCTTACAGTCATCTATCTGAAAATTATATAGAGGATACTCCCCGGGTGTCTTGTGGTATATAGAGGTTATTCCCCGGGTGTCTTGTGATATATAGAGGTTATTCCCCGGGTGTCTTGTCATATATAGAGGATACTGCCCGGGTGTCTTGTGATATATAGAGGATACTCCCCGTGTGTCTTGTGATATATAGAGGATACTGCCCGTGTGTCTTGTGATATATAGAGGATACTGCCCGGGTGTCTTGTCATATATAGAGGATACTGCCCGGGTGTCTTGTGATATATAGAGGATACTGCCCGGGTGTCTTGTGATATATAGAGGTTATTCCCCGGGTGTCTTGTCATATATAGAGGATACTGCCCGGGTGTCTTGTGATATATAGAGGATACTGCCCGGGTGTCTTGTGATATATAGAGGATACTCCCCGGGTGTCTTGTGATATATAGAGGATACTGCCCGGGTGTCTTGTCATATATAGAGGATACTGCCCGGGTGTCTTGTGATATATAGAGGTTATTCCCCGGGTGTCTTGTCATATATAGAGGATACTGCCTGGGTGTCTTGTGATATATAGAGGATACTGCCCGGGTGTCTTGTGATATATAGAGGATAGTGTCTTGTGATATATAGAGGATACTGCCCGGGTGTCTTGTCATATATAGAGGATACTGCCCGGGTGTCTTGGGATATATAGAGGATACTCCCCGGGTGTCTTGTGATATATAGAGGATACTGCCCGGGTGTCTTGTGATATATAGAGGATACTGCCCGGGTGTCTTGTGATATATAGAGGATACTCCCCGGGTGTCTTGTGATATATAGAGGATACTGCCCGGGTGTCTTGTGATATATAGAGGATACTCCCCGGGTGTCTTGTGATATATAGAGGATACTGCCCGGGTGTCTTGTGATATATAGAGGTTATTCCCCGGGTGTCTTGTCATATATAGAGGATACTCCCCGGGTGTCTTGTGATATATAGAGGTTATTCCCCGGGTGTCTTGTCATATATAGAGGATACTGCCCGGGTGTCTTGTGATATATAGAGGATACTCCCCGGGTGTCTTGTCATATATAGAGGATACTCCCCGGGTGTCTTGTCATATATAGAGGATATATATATAGAGGTTACTCCCCGGGTGTCTTGTCATATATAGAGGATACTGCCCGGGTGTCTTGTGATATATAGAGGTTATTCCCCGGGTGTCTTGTCATATATAGAGGATACTCCCCGGGTGTCTTGTGATATATAGAGGATACTCCCCAGGTGTCTTGTGATATATAGAGTAAACTGCCCGGGTGTCTTGGGATATATAGAGGATACTGCCCGAGTGTCTTGGGATATATAGAGGATACTGCCCGGGTGTCTTGGGATATATAGAGGATACTCCCCGAGTGTCTTGGGATATATAGAGGATACTGCCCGGGTGTCTTGTGATATATAGAGGATACTCCCCGGGTGTCTTGTGATATATAGAGGATACTCCCCGGGTGTCTTGTGATATATAGAGGATACTCCCCGGGTGTCTTGTGATATATAGAGGATACTGCCCGGGTGTCTTGTGATATATAGAGGATACTCCCCGGGTGTCTTGGGATATATAGAGGATACTCCCCGGGTGTCTTGGGATATATAGAGGATACTGCCCGGGTGTCTTGGGATATATAGAGGATACTGCCCGGGTGTCTTGGGATATATAGAGGATACTGCCCGGGTGTGTGGGATATATAGAGGATACTCCCCGAGTGTCTTGGGATATATAGAGGATACTCCCCGGGTGTCTTGTGATATATAGAGGATACTCCCCGGGTGTCTTGTGATATATAGAGGATACTCCCCGGGTGTCTTGTGATATATAGAGGATACTGCCCGGGTGTCTTGTGATATATAGAGGATACTGCCCGGGTGTCTTGTGATATATAGAGGATACTGCCCGGGTGTCTTGTGATATATAGAGGATACTCCCCGGGTGTCTTGTGATATATAGAGGATACTGCCCGGGTGTCTTGTGATATATAGAGGATACTGCCCGGGTGTCTTGGGATATATAGAGGATACTCCCCGGGTGTCTTGTGATATATAGAGGATACTCCCCGGGTGTCTTGTGATATATAGAGGATACTGCCCGGGTGTCTTGTGATATATAGAGGATACTGCCCGGGTGTCTTGGGATATATAGAGGATACTCCCCGGGTGTCTTGTGATATATAGAGGATACTGCCCGGGTGTCTTGTGATATATAGAGGATACTCCCCGGGTGTCTTGTGATATATAGAGGATACTGCCCGGGTGTCTTGGGATATACACGAGTTGATAACAGTATGAAATCAGAGGCTTGCCGATAATTTTTATGCTTTTATCAACGAGTGCTGATAAATTATGATATCACAAGACATGAGGGGGTATTCTTTTTATCATCCATTGTCATTCTTTTCATTTGCTTCAATTGTAAACAATGTCAGCACTGTGGGTTGAATGTCACTATGTTTGGCAGTGGTGGACTCGTTAACTAGCAGAGCGACAGTGGCGTGATGTCACTAATAATAGGTTTAGCCGCGAAACGTACAGTGACGTAACAAAAGAAGCAATATCTCCTAGAAGAATATCGCAGGAGATTTTGCAAATTAATACCAGCGATATCTCCTAAAAAAGCCTTTAATGGATGATTAAAAAAAAAATCCATTAATATTTAAGATTTTAGGGTGTCTGTCTTGTGCCAGCACTGGTGTGGTTTGTGTTTTCAGCACACTGACTCCAGTGTTATCTTGTTATTTAATCCTGCCAAGATATAAATAGACAATGATGAGTAAATCAATGTGCTCTAGTGCCGTCATTAAACAATTAATGATAACTCAGATTACACTACAGTGCTTACTCAGATCACACTAATTTAGACTTAGTTTTATAAGTGTACATGAAGGTTTTGTTTGTTTGACATTCCTCAAGACAGTTGTTTTACCAGATAATAATGAGATGTTAAAGGGACATTCCCGAGTTTTCTGCATTGTGAGATGTTTCCAACTAATAAAATATTTCTACGATTAAACTTACATATTAAATATATTTTCTTGTTTAGAATATCAGTGTCTGTATATTCAATATGTTTCTGGTCGTCTTAATATTTGTAAGAAGCCCAAACTGGATTTTGTCTTCAATAATTTCGTACATACGAAAAAAATAAAAAGTTTTTAGAAAATAAAAAGAAATTTAACCTAGTATAAATATGATATGTAATTACAATCGTTAAAAAGTCTCTGTTAGTCGATAACACCTTAAAAATTGCAGTGAACTCGGGAATGTCCCTTTAATTGTTTAACATGTGTCATGTGGTCACAATCTTCCTATCTGCTCATGTCATGGTTTTTGTATTTTCAGGCCATATACATTTCTCGTATCGTAGAAGGAGGTACTGCTCAGAAGGATGGCACGATTCAAGTGGGAGACAGAATCGTTTCTGTAAGTCTACAGTATAGTATTACTGTTTTATCTCTCTCTCTCTCTTTGTGTTTTGTCTCATGTCATTTTCATCTGTTTTCAAAATATATCTACCCTAAATGTTTGTTCTTTCTTTCCCGACAGATAAATGATGTTGACCTGTCAGATGCCCGACATGACCAGGCGGTAGCGTTACTGACGGGATTGGACCCGCAGATCAAGCTTGTGGTGTACCGCGAGAAAACCGTCCCCAAGTCGGCGTCCGCGGATGTTCCGAGCGGTACGAAACTGACGTCGCTGACACAACCACGCATCCACTGGAGTCAGTCGTCACCATCGACCGACAGCGCAACCATCGCCGTGACGCAGTCGGAAATCGTCGGCGTCTCCGCTTCAAGTCCCAGCCCGTTCGTGTCGGCTGTTCCCGCCTCCTACAACAGTGAACCAGTGGTTACAGCAACAACAACGACAACAGCTTCTTCTTCGCCGTCGGCACGGATTAACCCCATCCCTGCCCACTCCCCTGTCCCTCCCACACCCATTGTGAGCCCCTCCCCAGCAGTCACACCTCACCCGACCCCCACCAGTGTACACTTCTCGTCGCCTTCCCCCAAAGTGAGCCCCAGAACACTTTCGTCGGACTGGTCGGTGCCCTCAACGGCCGTCCAGCCCCCCAAGTTTGTGTACCCCGGTTTCAACCGGTCTCTGAACACTTCGTCGTCGTCGATTAGGACTAGTGAGTTTTCGCGCGTGGAGAACAAGGAAAACGTGCCGCTCCAGCCGACGACAGTTAGTGTGCCAAATTTTCACAGTGGTGGTGTGTCGCCGGCGGCGGGTGCAGTAGTTGTGAAACATTCGGTGGCCGAGCCCCAGGCTTCCAGGGAGGTGAGCGCAGGCAGTCATACTGTGGTCACAGAGGAGCGCCCAGTGATCAAGGGCTTAGAAATAAACCATGTTCGCTCGGTAACAGGGGAGAAATCACAATATCCTATAGAGGTACGTGCACATGTGTATGCTGGTGTGTGTGTGTGTCTGTGTGTGTGTGTGTGTGTGTGTGTGTGTGTGTGTGTGTGTGTCTGTGTCTGTGTCTGTGTCTGTGTGTGTGTGTGTGTGTCTGTCTGTGTGTGTGTGTCTGTCTGTGTGTGTGTGTGACTTAGTTTCGTGTCTCTCGTTTTGTGGGGCAGGACGTAGCCCAATGGTAAAGCGCATGCCTGATGCGCGGTCGGTCTAAGATCGATCCCCGTCGGTGGGCCCATTGGGCTATTTCTCATTTCAGACAGTGCACCACGACTAGTATGTCAAAGGCCGTGGTATGTTCTCTCCTGTCTGTGGGATGATGCATGTAAATGATCCCTTGCTACCAATGGAAAGTGTAGCAGGTTTCCTCTCTATGACTTTGTCAAAATGACCATGTTTGACATCTAATAGCCGATGATTAATAAATCAATGTGCTCTAGTGGTGTCGTTAAACAAAACAAACTTCTTCTCTTGTTAAAGGCCTCTGAAAACTGCGAGAACAATCGTTTCGTTCACACGTCGATCACGCCAATCTAATTTAGTGTAACCTGTTTTCTGTTCGCGCATTAAATTTATGACATTATTTACAGGGACATAACGGATTACACAAAAAAGAAAATGGGTTCCCTGAATTTATTTTTGTATAGCCCATAAATGGATTACGCAAATCTTCAATTCTTACAGGCCTGTAGTGTTGTTTATGTGTTCATTTATTCATTAGCACAAGAAATATTGATCGTATCCAATAATAGATGAGGGCAGGTGGCCATCTTGGTCTCAGTATTGTACACGGATGTGGTTTCGATTTTTATTGACAGGAGATTAGAATATTGAATCTGGTCAGAGCGATCAGTCTCAGTAATGTACACAGATATGGTTTTGGTCTTATTTACAGGAGATTAGAATATTGAATCTGGTCGGAGCGATCAGTCTCAGTAATGTACACAGATATGGTTTTGGTCTTATTTACAGGAGATTAGAACAATGAATCTGGTCGGAGCGATCAGTCTCAGTAATGTACACAGATATGGTTTTGGTCTTATTTACAGGAGATTAGAACAATGAATCTGGTCGGAGCGATCAGTCTCAGTAATGTACACAGATATGGTTTTGGTCTTATTTACAGGAGATTAGAACAATGAATCTGGTCGGAGCGATCAGTCTCAGTAATGTACACAGATATGGTTTTGGTCTTATTTACAGGAGATTAGAATATTGAATCTGGTCGGAGCGATCAGTCTCAGTAATGTACACAGATATGGTTTTGGTCTTATTTACAGGAGATTAGAATATTGAATTTGGTCGGAGCGATCAGTCTCAGTAATGTACACAGATATGGTTTTGGTCTTATTTACAGGAGATTAGAACAGTGAATCTGGTCGGAGCGATCAGTCTCAGTAATGTACACAGATATGGTTTTGGTCTTATTTACAGGAGATTAGAATATTGCAGGAAAAAAGTTATGTTGGTCTCAGTATTGTACACTGATACAGTTTTAATTACAGGAGATTAGAATAGTGAAGGTAGAGATTTCGTTGACTCAGTATTGTACACAGATATGGTTTTATTTACAGGAGATTAGAATAATGAAGGTTGGTGGACCTCTTGGTCTAAGTATAGTACAGAGATATGGTTTTATTTACAGGATATTAAAATAATGGAGGCTGGTGGGCCTCTTGGTCTAAGTATAGTACAGAGATGTGGTTTTATTTACAGGAGATTAGAATAATGAAGGTTGGTGGACCTCTTGGTCTAAGTATAGTACAGAGATATGGTTTTATTTACAGGATATTAAAATAATGGAGGCTGGTGGGCCTCTTGGTCTCAGTATAGTACAGAGATGTGGTTTTATTTACAGGAGATTAGAATAATGAAGGTTGGTGGACCTCTTGGTCTAAGTATAGTACAGAGATATGGTTTTATTTACAGGAGATTAGAATAATGAAGGCTGGTGGACCTCTTGGTCTAAGTATAGTACAGAGATATGGTTTTATTTACAGGATATTAAAATAATGGAGGCTGGTGGGCCTCTTGGTCTAAGTATAGTACAGAGATGTGGTTTTATTTACAGGAGATTAGAATAATGAAGGCTGGTGGACCTCTTGGTCTAAGTATAGTACAGAGATATGGTTTTATTTACAGGAGATTAGAATAATGAAGGCTGGTGGACCTCTTGGTCTAAGTATAGTACAGAGATATGGTTTTATTTACAGGAGATTAGAATAATGAAGGCTGGTGGACCTCTTGGTCTAAGTAATGTACAGAGATGTGGTTTTATTTACAGGAGATTAGAATAATGAAGGCTGGAGGATCTCTTGGTCTAAGTATAGTACAGAGATATGGTTTTATTTACAGGAGATTAGAATAATGAAGGCTGGTGGACCTCTTGGTCTAAGTATAGTACAGAGATATGGTTTTATTTACAGGATATTAAAATAATGGAGGCTGGTGGGCCTCTTGGTCTAAGTATAGTACAGAGATGTGGTTTTATTTACAGGAGATTAGAATAATGAAGGCTGGTGGACCTCTTGGTCTAAGTAATGTACAGAGATGTGGTTTTATTTACAGGAGATTAGAATAATGAAGGCTGGAGGATCTCTTGGTCTAAGTATAGTACAGAGATATGGTTTTATTTACAGGAGATTAGAATAATGAAGGTTGGTGGACCTCTTGGTCTAAGTATAGTACAGAGATATGGTTTTATTTACAGAATAGAATAATGAAGGCTGTGGACCTCTTGGTCTAAGTATAGTACAGAGATATGGTTTTATTTACAGAGATTAGAATAATGAAGGCTGGTGGACCTCTTGGTCTAAGTATAGTACAGAGATATGGTTTTATTTACAGGAGATTAGAATAATGAAGGCTGGTGGACCTCTTGGTCTAAGTATAGTACAGAGATATGGTTTTATTTACAGGAGATTAGAATAATGAAGGCTGGTGGACCTCTTGGTCTAAGTATAGTACAGAGATATGGTTTTATTTACAGGAGATTAGAATAATGAAGGCTGGTGGACCTCTTGGTCTCAGTATAGTACAGAGATATGGTTTTATTTACAGGAGATTAGAATAATGAAGGCTGGTGGACCTCTTGGTCTCAGTATAGTACAGAGATATGGTTTTATTTACAGGAGATTAGAATAATGAAGGCTGGTGGACCTCTTGGTCTAAGTAATGTACAGAGATGTGGTTTTATTTACAGGAGATTAGAATAATGAAGGCTGGTGGACCTCTTGGTCTAAGTAATGTACAGAGATGTGGTTTTATTTACAGGAGATTAGAATAATGAAGGCTGGAGGATCTCTTGGTCTAAGTATAGTACAGAGATATGGTTTTATTTACAGGAGATTAGAATAATGAAGGCTGGTGGACCTCTTGGTCTAAGTATAGTACAGAGATATGGTTTTATTTACAGGAGATTAGAATAATGAAGGCTGGTGGACCTCTTGGTCTAAGTATAGTACAGAGATATGGTTTTATTTACAGGAGATTAGAATAATGAAGGCTGGTGGACCTCTTGGTCTAAGTATAGTACAGAGATATGGTTTTATTTACAGGAGATTAGAATAATGAAGGCTGGTGGACCTCTTGGTCTAAGTATAGTACAGAGATATGGTTTTATTTACAGGAGATTAGAATAATGAAGGCTGGTGGACCTCTTGGTCTAAGTATAGTACAGAGATATGGTTTTATTTACAGGATATTAAAATAATGGAGGCTGGTGGGCCTCTTGGTCTAAGTATAGTACAGAGATGTGGTTTTATTTACAGGAGATTAGAATAATGAAGGCTGGTGGACCTCTTGGTCTAAGTAATGTACAGAGATGTGGTTTTATTTACAGGAGATTAGAATAATGAAGGCTGGAGGATCTCTTGGTCTAAGTATAGTACAGAGATATGGTTTTATTTACAGGAGATTAGAATAATGAAGGTTGGTGGACCTCTTGGTCTAAGTATAGTACAGAGATATGGTTTTATTTACAGATTAGAATAATGAAGGCTGGTGGACCTCTTGGTCTAAGTATAGTACAGAGATATGGTTTTATTTACAGGAGATTAGAATAATGAAGGCTGGTGGACCTCTTGGTCTAAGTATAGTACAGAGATATGGTTTTATTTACAGGAGATTAGAATAATGAAGGCTGGTGGACCTCTTGGTCTAAGTATAGTACAGAGATATGGTTTTATTTACAGGAGATTAGAATAATGAAGGCTGGTGGACCTCTTGGTCTAAGTATAGTACAGAGATATGGTTTTATTTACAGGAGATTAGAATAATGAAGGCTGGTGGACCTCTTGGTCTCAGTATAGTACAGAGATATGGTTTTATTTACAGGAGATTAGAATAATGAAGGCTGGTGGACCTCTTGGTCTCAGTATAGTACAGAGATATGGTTTTATTTACAGGAGATTAGAATAATGAAGGCTGGTGGACCTCTTGGTCTAAGTAATGTACAGAGATGTGGTTTTATTTACAGGAGATTAGAATAATGAAGGCTGGAGGATCTCTTGGTCTAAGTATAGTACAGAGATATGGTTTTATTTACAGGAGATTAGAATAATGAAGGCTGGTGGACCTCTTGGTCTAAGTATAGTACAGAGATATGGTTTTATTTACAGGAGATTAGAATAATGAAGGCTGGTGGACCTCTTGGTCTAAGTATAGTACAGAGATATGGTTTTATTTACAGGAGATTAGAATAATGAAGGCTGGTGGACCTCTTGGTCTAAGTATAGTACAGAGATATGGTTTTATTTACAGGAGATTAGAATAATGAAGGTTGGTGGACCTCTTGGTCTAAGTAATGTACAGAGATGTGGTTTTATTTACAGGAGATTAGAATAATGAAGGCTGGTGGACCTCTTGGTCTAAGTATAGTGGGAGGCTCGGATCATTCAAGTCAACCATTTGGGGCAGATGAGCCAGGCATATTTGTTTCCAAGGTAACAACATTTTTTTCTTATTAGCAAAACAAATTTGTGTATATATTTATCATGTAGATCAAGTTTTGACTTTCATGGAGATTTCGTAGCCCAGTCTTTAAAGTGCTCGGTAGATGTGTGGTCGGTTTGGTATCGATCTCCATCAGTGACCCCAATGGGCTATTTCTTATTCCAATCAGTGCACCACGACTGGTATATCAAAGGTCGTGGTATGTGCTTTCCTGTCTGTGGGATGGTGCATATAAAAGATTCCTTGCTACTAATGAAAAAATGTTGCAGGTTTCTTATCTGTGACTACAAGTGTATGTCAATATTATCAAATGTTTAACATTCAATAGATGATGATTAATAAATCAGTTTGCTCTAGTGGTGTTGTTAAACAAAATTAACTTTTAACCTTTTTTTCCCCATAGGGATTTGTCCAGTTTTGACAGAGTTATGGCTCTTGAAAGTCTGTTTGCTACAATAGAAAGGACGTGTATTGTTTTAATATCATTACTCTCAGAATGCTTCTTATTCTGTGTTAAATTTAACTTGTTTACATGTGAGCTTGTAAAATCCTTGGTCTGTATTTCAGATTGTAAAAGATGGTGCTGCTGCTAGGACAAAGTTAAAAATAGGAGATAGAATTTTAGCTGTAAGTACCTTGTACATTATTTAGTAGGGGTTTTGGGGGTTTTTTTTAATTACTCCCTATTTGTGATGGTCAAGTAAAGATAGCTGTACTGACAGATTACAAATTAGAACAATAAATATTAGGGGGTGGGGTGGGGGGGGATTGTGTATGAAATATTTCTAAGGGAAGTAATTCTAATTAATGCAGCATACCGGCAATTAACTGGGATATAGCATGCAAATGTAGGAATTGATCTTGCTTTTTATAAATATAGAAGTTACCCACACACACTCATAGGTGGGGGGAGGGGGTGTTACACTCATAGGTGGGGTGTGTGTTACACTCTCATAGGTGAGTGGAGGGTTGTTACACACTCATAGGTGGAGGAGGGGGGTGTTACACATTCTCAGGTGGAGGGGGAGGGTTGTTACACACTCATAAGAGGTGGGGGTTGTTGTTTGTTTTATTGTTGTGGTGTTTTTCGTGTTTAATATCATAACCTAACAGTAAAATAAGTTGTGATTCCATCCCAAAGAAAAAGGACCACTATATATATATATAATGGAGTTAACTTTCCCACCAACTAGCTACCATAATGGTGTTATCATCCCTGTTAAAAGGTTATTGAGAGTGATACGTTTATGGCTGTTGTTGTTGATGTTGCTGTTGCAGGTAAATGGTAAAGATGTTAGTAAAAGTACTCATCAAGAGGCTGTGATGACGTTGATAGCGCCCACGCATGAAATCAGACTGAAGGTCCGGCACGACCCGCCACCTACGGGTTTACAGGTGGGTTACGCATGGTCGCACACGGGTGTGTTGAAAACTACGGTCGACAACACGACATTCCCACACTTTTGCTTTTGCTTAGTATGCAGTAAATATAACATATCTTGGCTTCACTTCATAATAGTATTCATATTTATGTTTTTAAATGTACAATTGTTTTTTAACTAATATTTTCTGTAAAAAAAAACCCACAGTAATTATAGATTGACAACATAACATTCCTTCACTATGGTTTTTGCTTGGTATACAATTTCAGTATAATTTTTTTAATTACAATTTATTTATTTTTTAACCCAAAAACCCAGTAACCTTCAGACAAAAAAGTTTACATTTCGTAGCTATAAAATGGAAACTTATTTTTGTTGCCACCCAATACATTTATATTTAACAAATAGTTGTTCTCCTGCTCCAGATCCACCAGTACTAAAGGTAGATCTTTGAGGTACATCAGTTATTGCTTCGTTATCTGTATATCTTTGTAGTGATATGTTAGTTACACTATAGTCTCATTAATGGCAGATCCACAGGTTCCATATCAGGGGTGGGTGGGGGAATGTTAAAAAATGCATTAGAACTAAGATTAAGAAGACACCATAATTTATAACAGAAAAAAAGTGGTCATGGGAAATGTACTCAAAAGTACCTACCGCCCCCTCCCCCACCACCCCACCCCCCTTTCGATCTGCCCTTGGTAAAAGTAGACATTTGATGTACAAGAACCTTGGAAATTACTGATATATTAACTGTGTATCTGTTAGTGGTGTGTCCATTAGGACACCTTTTTTTCCCCGGAACTCACTATAAACAGTTATGACTTCTTTTTCTCTTTGGGTTTTTTCAGGGACTCACTATAAACTGAGAGTTTCGACTTTTTTCCTCTTGGGGGTTTTTCAGGAACTCACTATAAACTGAGTGTTTCGACTATTTTCCTCTTGTGTTTTTTTCAGGAACTCACTATAAGCTGAGAGTTTCGACTTTTTTCCTCTTGTTTTTTTTTCAGGAACTCACTATAAACTGAGAGTTTCGACTTTTTTCCTCTTGGTTTTTTTTCCGGAACTCACTATAAACTGAGAGTTTCGACTTTTTTCCTCTTGGGGTTTCTTTTTTCCGGAACTCGCTATAAACTGAGAGTTTCGACTGTTTTTCTCTTTCTTTTTTTTTTGTCTTTTTTTTACCCCGGAACTCACTATAAACTGAGAGTTATGACTTTTTTCCTCTGTTTTTTTTTTCTCTCAGGAACTGATGATAAACAAGGAGCCCGGGGATAAGCTGGGTATGAGTATTAAAGGAGGAATGAAGAACTACTCGGCAAACCCGCTCGACAAGAACGACGAAGGAATCTTTATATCTAGAGTAAGACGAACATCCATCTTCTACCATTGTTTTTAGCAGTGTGCCAGAGATGTGCATACAATGTACAGTTTACAGTCGTACACAACTCGCAGAGATCATATATCTGGGAGATTTCTTTATAAATACCAAGGGATGGAAAGTAGGTCTTAGCAAGATTATTTAGTTAAAAGTTTCAACCAGTGCACCACAATTGGTATATCAAAAGCTGTGTGCTATCCTGTCTGTGGGATGGTGCATATAAAAGATCCTTTGCTGCTAATGAAAACATGTAGCGGGTTTCCTCCCTAAGACTATATGTTGAAATTACCAGATGTTTGACATCCGATAGCTTAGCTGATGATTAAAAAATCAATGTGCTCTATTGGTGTCGTTAAACAAAATAAACTGTAACTTTATTTAGTTAGAAATATACATAAAGTGAGGTTTATCGAAGAATAACATTCAGTGTTTTAGCGACGAAAAAAGAGAGAAAGACATCTTTTATTTAACGACGCACTCAACACATTTTATTTACGGTTGTATGGCTTCAGACATATGGTTACGGACCACACAGATATTGAGAGAGGAAACCCGCTGCCGTCACTTCATGGGCTACTCTTTCCGATTAGCAGCAAGGTGTTTTAGCGTTGAGGTCTAGTCAGAATAGAGTAAATCTAACAACAGTGGAAGTCCGTAATTGTATCGGAATAAAACACAGTCGATAAAATTTCAGGTTGTGCTGTTTTTGCTTAATAAAATTATAAATATCTGGAGTTTGTAATAACCTTCGCAACTTGCTTGACATGTGGAGAGGTTGTGCATAGAAAAGATCCCTTGCGGCTAATGAAAAAATATTTGACATCCAATAGTCAATGATTAATAAATCAGTGCTCTAGTGGTGTTTTTAAACAAAACAAACTTTAACTTTCTCGACATGTGGAGAGGTGGTGTATATAAAAGATCCCTTGCTGCTAATGGAAAAATGTTTGATATCCAATATTTGATGATTAATAAATTAATGTGCTCTAGTGGTGGTGTTAAACAAAACAAACTTTAACATTCTTGACATGTGGTGACCTGGTAACCCAAACAATAATTTTCGTCTTATTTCGATGTCTGTCATTCTTTGTATAAATTAATTAATTTATTTGATTTTTAAATATTTTTGTTTATTTCAGATCAATGAAGATGGCTCTGTAGCGAAAGATGGACGGTTAAAAATAGGAATGAGAATATTAGAGGTAACTATGAGTTTGTATTTTGTATGGGCTCTTTGAGCTATTTCTCGTTGCAGCCAGTGCATCACGACTGCTATATCAAAGACCGTGGTATGTGCTATCTTGTGTGTGGGTTGGTGCATATAAAAGATCCCTTGTTACTAATGCAAAAATGTAACGGGTTTCTTCTAAGACTATATGTCAAAATTACCAAATGTTTGACATCCAATAGCTGATGATTAATAAATCAATGTGCTATAGTGGTGTCGTTAAACAAAACAAAGTAACTTTTGCTCTAGTGGTGTCGTTAAACAATACAAACTTTCCTCTGAAAATAATGTCATTATCAAATGTTTGACATCCAACAGTCAATAATTAATAAATCTGTGTCCTCTAGTGGTGTCTTTGAACTAAAACAAACTTGTACTTGAAATTTTTTTTGTCCGATACATAAACAAGTGATCTGGTTTCTTCTCTATGGTGAATGGTCAGAGTCTGCTGGGTTCAACGCACCTGGAGGCGGTGTGCGCTGCGGAAAAATACAAGAATCATAAACTGGTTTAGTAAAATCAGTCCGACAGACAAGGTCATCTAATAATCTCTACGTAACCTTCTGTTTGTAGGTGAACGGTCAGAGTCTGCTGGGATCCACTCACCAGGAGGCGGTGCGTGCACTGCGTAGCGTGGGTGAGAAGATGGCCATCATGGTGTGCGACGGCTACGACGCCAACTCCACGCCCTCCGACGTCTCGTCCCCCAGCAGTCCCGTTGGCTTCCTGGCTGACTCGAGACAGGGGTCTGTGTCAAGCATCGACAAGGACGACGAAATCTCCAACATCATCAAACAGGTGAGAACACAGACCACAGTTAGACCTTCTCGTTCTGACGGTCCTTCTCATGTCAAAGCAGAAGTGGTTTTTTGGCTTTAGCTAAAATATTTCAAATGCCTGTATGCAAGTGTCGAGCATTTGACAAGGACGATGAAACTTCCAACATCATCAAACAGGTAATAACACAAACCGAACCGGCCTCGGTAATAACACAAACCGAACCGGCCTCAGTAATAACACAAACCGAACTGGCCTCGGTAATAACACAAACCGAACCGGCCTCGGTAATAACACAAATCGAACCGGCCTCGATAATAACACAAATCGAACCAGCCTCGGTAATAACACAAACCGGAACCGGCCTCTTTAGTGATTAAGCCATCAATAGGACTTGAGGCTGGTAGGTACTGGGTTCGGATCCCACCTGAGGCAATGGGAGATTTTTCATGATGCCATTACCGGCTCCAAACCCAGAGTGAGTGTACTGCTATAAGCTCAGTGGGCCACATACACAGAATTTCACCCACTTCGCGGGTGCAGTTATGAGTGTGTTTCTCCTGCTTGTGAGACCCCACATGGGGGATGATTACCTGGCATGCACTGCAGATTCCGTGTACCCTGGGCTCGGGTGATACCGAGATACCTCAACTGACAAGCGTGGAGCACGGCCCTGTCAAGTAGTTTGCCATACCGAAATAGAAATACCTCAGCTTTGTCATTCATCTCATCATCATCCATGTTTGTAATGTCTGGTTTTTTTAAAATGTCTTTTGTCTCTGTGTTAAATGTTTGTGGCGGTTTTGGTTGGGGGTTTTTTAATTAAAAAAATAATAAAATAACACAAACTGGAATTATCCCTCGTTTTGACACTCCCTGTACTTCTGCAGAAGACCGATGTCAAAACAGAAATGGGGTGGGTTTTTTCCTTCAGCTAAAATATTTCAAATGCCAGTATGTATGAACCTTGATAAAGTCTCGCCCATTTATAGTAGCATACAGCTGGAGAGTAGATTTTTAAGATGTATAAGAACGGGCCTGTTTTGCCGATATAGAAAGTATAGGTCTGAGCCGTTGTGTTTGGTTTGTGCTTTATTGGTTTGTGTCATGTTTATTTATTTGTATCTTATGCCTTAAGGCAAAACCACACAATACAAGTGCCTCAAACAAGAATAGCTCATTGCATTGCAGCTGATGAAATCATAAAGTTTGTCTTGTCAGTCAACTGTTTTCATATGAGGTACTTGTATTGTGAGGCTTCGCCATTTAGTTTAATGATCACAAACGAGAAAAGCCTATTTCAAGTCTTAAACAGCGAAATATTGTATATGTAATTATATAAAAGTTAAGTGAGTTTTCAGTTGATTTATGCTAAATACAGCTAACCTTTTGTGGTTCAGTTTTAAACAATGAATGTTTAATGTTGCTTGTAATATTTGGTTTTGCACACACTGTACACATGTAACAGTTCTGCGCCCCATTCCACAAAGTGATCTTAGCCCTAAGATCACCTTAAGTGCATAGCTACCTTATGGACTAAGGTGATCTTAGTGCTAAGATCACCTTAAGTGCATAGCTACCTTATGGACTAAGGTGATCTTAGTGCTAAGATCGCTTCGTGGAACAGCGCCCTGGTTTGTTAATGTTTGTATGTGACTGGCATTGTGTGTCAGTACCATTGTGCCACACACTGTAGTGTACAGGGTCGTAGCTAGTGGGGGGCAAGGGCAGGAAACAATTCGGATTTTTTTTTAGAAACTTAAAGTAAATTCTATTCTTAACCGTTTAACTCTTGGTAACTAGTATTTAATAACAGTAAATTTAACACTGGAAGTTGGATTTAACAAGTTTATCTTCATTAACCTATGAAATGGAATGATTTTGAAACTGGTTTTAATATAGTTATAAACTAAACAATTTTAATTAATGTATTAACTTGATAACTTACCTATTTGCATACTCTCACCACCCCAACCCCCACCCCCACCCCAAAGTTCTACATGGTTAGATCCATCCAAAACACCTATGACTTATAGGGGGTGGGGATATAGTGGTAAAGCACTCGCTTAGGCTATTTCTCGTTCCAACTAGTGCATAACGACTGGTATATCAAAGGCCGTGGTATGTGCTTACCTGTCTGTGGGATGGTGCATATAAAAGATCCTTTGCTACTAATGGAAAAATGTAGTGGGTTTCCTCTCTAAAATTATACATACAAATTATCAAATGTTTGACATCCAGTAGCCAGTGTTTAATAAATCGGTGTGCTCTAGTGGTGTCATTAAACAAAAAAAACTTTTATATGACTTATCATTCTTTTCTTTCTCCATCAACTTTGAGTCCAATGACCATGTTTGATACCTTGGACACAGTGGGAAAATTTATCCTTAATGTCTTATTACAAGGATTCAGCCATTTAGGTTTGGGCAGGGGCTGGTCACATCAAAAGGGTGAGAGATCGGGTTAAATATTTATGAAAGCAACAACAACAAAAAAAAACATTAAACATTTTCGCTCCTTTTGTTTAAACTAATGTTTGTAGCATAATATCGACAAGTTGAGGAACAAGGCCTATACTCACGTATTATTTTGGATTGGCGTCTTAAATATATATGACAAATTAGTGTTTTACGACTTTTTGGTGTGTGAAATAATGGCCAGTTAGGAATAACATTTATAAAAGTGTTGCCTTATTTTGGATTGGTGTGTGAAATATTTGTAGGAGGTGGAAATGATACACGAAACGGAAGAGTGGGAGAAACAAGACAGGCAGGCTTCGGTAAACAAAACAATATATATGTACATCCTTGATATATGTAATGTAATACAAACATACAATATATATATATATATATATACGTCTTCTATATCTGTTGTGTATACACTAACATATATATATATATTTATAAACATACATATATATATATATATATATACGTCTTCTATATCTGTTGTAATAACACTAACATACAGTATATATATATTTATATACATCTTATATATCTATCATAATAACACTAACATACAATAAATATATATATATATATATATATCTTCTATATCTATTGTAATAACACAAACATACAATATATATATCTATATACGTCTTCTATATCTGTTGTAATAACACTAACATACAGTATATATATATTTATATACGTCTTCTATATCTATCGTAATAACACTAACGTGTGTGTATATATATATATATATATATATATATACGTCTTCTATATCTATTTTAATAACACAAAGATACAATACTGTATATATATATCTATATACGTTTTCTATATCTAATGATCAGACTCAATAAAATGTGTTGAGTGCGTTGTTAAATAAAACATTTCCTTTCTTTCCTCTATATCTATTGTAATAACACAGCATCATCACTGCTTGCTTATATGTAAAACCGGCCTCTGATAATTGATAATCTTGTGACCTATTTATCGGTTACGAAGAAATAAATTCATGTAACTCATTTTCTTTTTGTGTAACCCATTATATTCTTGTAAATGGTGCTCGAAATTTTGCACGTACAAAAAACAAATCGGTTTTGCAAAATTAGATTTGTGTGAGCAACACACAAATGAAACGATTGTTTTCACAATTTTCAGAGACCTGTAAAATCTATCTCTCCTATAACTCGAAATTATGCTATTCATATATTATGTATATTTTGTTTTCGTAGTTGTCATATACAATACATGTATACTCATTATTAATTGCAAATATTTATCTTCTATCAAGTTATTTTATACCTTATAATATTATAAAATATTTCATTTACATGAAATATGTGCTGTTTATTTGTCAACAAATATAGCTGCACAGTACATACCGGTATTACATTGTATATACAGGGGTCAAAATTAGCTGAAATTCCAGCCATATAAGCAACAATTTCTGCTGGTCCAAATCAAAAACCTCTGGAACCAAATATGATTGACTGAAACCGATGAGTGAATATAAAAATAAAATAATTGCCGATCCGATGGGACGACAGGCAAACAAATCTTCTGAAAAGTGGTGATGTTTGACCAGCCAAAATCAGTCAGGACAGCAATGTTATGACCCCTGATATACTACAATGCGTACATATATATCTTTAATGCTAAAGTTAGACTAAACACATACATTATAAAATTTGTGTTCTGTTCCATCGCTTATAATAGTATTATACGAGCTCATACTAAGACGTAACAAACTAACATCTGTCTATGCACATAAATATTATGAAATCTTTGTAGCCTTCCTTGATATGCATGCAAACACACACAGGCACACTCGCACATGCACACACACACATAAATAAATACACCTTTGACTGCATATACAAACAAACATAAACACGTTATAAAATGCATCTTATTTGTATTACCTCTGTCTAAATAGATCTTCTGTTATCTGAAATGTATCTCATACTATCTCATACTAAACCTACTGCTTATATGTATATGTGCTTTATTATTTCTTTGTATAATATATCCATTAAAAATAGATCACGACCACATGTTATGATATTTAAATATTGAATATACATGTACAAATAAATATTTACAAAACCGTATAGTTTTCTGAACCGCATGCTTTATTAAATACAGAATTTTAATTTTAAAAAGTACTATTGTGAGAACATATTTTCCGCATGTTGTATTAGTATTGGATGCATTTATAATGCTATTCTTGACCACAGTTACGTTACATTAGATTTTGAATAAAATTTACAATATACGTGTACTTTTGAAATGCTGTATTATGACATACTCAGCAATGTAAAGTAGATTGTCTGCCTGAGGTGTGGATGGTTGTAAGATCTATCGCTTTAGGAGGATGCGTTGCATTATTTTAGGTCTCTAACTTAACAATGACACTGTTGTAGTTACGAATCCAATATTGATTGACAGATGAGTTTTTTTCTGATGGATAACAATCATTACCATTGGTTGAAGGGACGGTTTCGTGATTTGTTTATTTCTTGCCAAAGGTACTGGTTTAAAATTGCCATAGGTGGGCTCAAAATTATAGTCGGTAAGCATTTTGGCTACGGCAAAAAACATTTAAAATTTGCCGTAGGTAACCAATTGTTAAGTTCGAGCACTGTAATTTTGTTAAGTCTGGTTCTAGGGGAAACTTTAGATGAAAACTGCAATACATGTTACTTTGTAGTGCTTAGTACCGGTTGTCTTTATTGTGGTTACGGGTTTCTTCTCAATGTTGAACTGTGGCTAGATATTAAGCATGAATGGGAGTTATTATTATGATCATCACTGACATCATCATATAGAGATTGTGGGATCAGGATGGATGTTCTAATGTCTTGGTTAGACCTGCTTTCCATGTACGCAGGGTTTTCTGTGTGCTTCATGCACCGTTTTTCAATCACAGAAATGTACATTTCCATGCATGTATGTTTTAGCAAGTACTTTGAGTGATTTCCGCTATAACTTGACATCACATCATAAAACAAACAACAGATTTTGGATGCAAGAAGGTTTTTCAGAAGAGGAAATAGACTATTTTCCTTCTTGTGTTTTTTACACATTTTCAAACAAAAATTGGAAGAGTATAATTAAGTTTAATATACATGTACACACAATAGCCAACATAGTGGGAAACATTCATTTATTTTAACACACGATCATCAATCAACTATATTTTTTGTGGGATTGTTTGTGCATGAAATGTACTTGTGCAGGAATGCATGTACGTGGAAAAGATATTTTGTATATACAGGTACATAGTATCGATAAAGTAATGCATGGAAACACATGTTGGGGAAATAGAGGATATTCACTGAGTGTCTTGTGATATCATAATTTATCAGCACAAGTTGATAAAAGTATGAAATCCGAGGTATTTTTAAGCATGTGTAGACAATTATGGGGGGGGGGGGGGGGGGGGTCTAGACTGTGGCAAGCAAAGTTTGTAGGGGTTCAAGTCATACTCTTACAGAAATTACATTTAAAATATGGAAAAAAAAGTTAAGCAGGGGGAAGATTAGACCACCCTGCACTCGTACCTGAGTTTAGTCATTAAAAGGGCTCTGTGTTGGTGTGTGACATGTTTCAATGGAAACAATCTCGGGACAGAGTCGTGTTTACTTGTGATACATCATTAAAACTGTTCTTGTTTTGTTCACTCAGGAGAAATTAAAACGGGAGAGATTAGAAGAGGAGAGGAATCTGTCGTCGTCCCTGCAACAAGAACATGCTCAAATAAAGGGGCCAGTCAGTCCCCAGCAGGTTAGTTTATGTCAGTATACTCAAAGGTGCTCATATAAAGGGGCCAGTCAGTCCCCAGCAGGTTAGTTTATGTCAGTATACTCAAAGGTGCTCAGATAAAGGGGCCAGTCAGTCCCCAGCAGGTTAGTTTTTGTCAGTATACTCAAATAAAGTGACTTGGTCCCCAGCAGGTTAGTTTATGTCAGTGTACTCAAAGGTGCTCAGATAAAGGGGCCAGTCAGTCCCCAGCAGGTTAGTTTTTGTCAGTATACTCAAATAAAGGGACTTGGTCCCCAGCAGGTTAGTTTTTGTCAGTGTACTCAAAGGTGCTCAGATAAAGGGGCCAGTCAGTCCCCAGCAGGTTAATTTATGTCAGTGTACTCAAAGGTGCTCAGATAAAGGGGCCAGTCAGTCCCCAGCAGGTTAGTTTTTGTCAGTATACTCAAATAAAGGGACTTGGTCCCCAGCAGGTTAGTTTATGTCAGTGTACTCAAAGGTGCTCAGATAAAGGGGCCAGTCAGTCCCCAGCAGGTTAGTTTATGTCGGTGTACTCAAAGGTGCTCAGATAAAGGGGCCAGTCAGTCCCCAGCAGGTTAGTTTATGTCAGTGTACTCAAAGGTGCTCAGATAAAGGGGCCAGTCAGTCCCCAGCAGGTTAGTTTATGTCAGTGTACTCAAAGGTGCTCAGATAAAGGGGCCAGTCAGTCCCCAGCAGGTTAGTTTATGTCAGTGTACTCAAAGGTGCTCAGATAAAGGGGCCAGTCAGTCCCCAGCAGGTTAGTTTATGTCAGTATACTCAAATAAAGGGACTTGGTCCCCAGCAGGTTAGTTTATGTCAGTATACTCAAAGGTGCTCAGATAAAGGGACTTGGTCCCCAGCAGGTTAGTTTATGTCAGTATACTCAAAGGTGCTCAAATAAAGGGACTTGGTCCCCAGCAGGTTAGTTTATGTCAGTATACTCAAAGGTGCTCAGATAAAGGGGCCAGTCAGTCCCCATCAGGTTAGTTTATGTCAGTATACTCAAATAAAGGGACTTGGTCCCCAGCAGGTTAGTTTATGTCAGTATACTCAAAGGTGCTCAGATAAAGGGACTTGGTCCCCAGCAGGTTAGTTTATGTCAGTATACTCAAAGGTGCTCATATAAAGGGGTCAGTCAGTCCCCAGCAGGTTAGTTTTTGTCAGTGTACTTAAAGGTGTTCAGATAAAGGGGCCAGTCAGTCCCCAGCAGGTTAGTTTTTGTCAGTATACTCAAATAAAGGGACTTGGTCCCCAGCAGGTTAGTTTATGTCAGTGTACTCAAAGGTGCTCATATAAAGGGGTCAGTCAGTCCCCAGCAGGTTAGTTTTTGTCAGTGTTCTCAAAGGTGCTCAGATAAAGGGGCCAGTCAGTCCCCAGCAGGTTAGTTTTTGTCAGTGTACTCAAAGGTGCTCAGATAAAGGGGCCAGTCAGTCCCCAGCAGGTTAGTTTTTGTCAGTGTACTAAAAGGTGCTCAGATAAAGGGGCCAGTCAGTCCCCAGCAGGTTAATTTATGTCAGTATACTAAAAGGTGCTCAGATAAAGGGGCCAGTCAGTCCCCAGCAGGTTAATTTATGTCAGTATACTTAAAGGTGCTCATATAAAGGGGCCAGTCAGTCCCCAGCAGGTTAGTTTTTGTCAGTGTACTTAAAGGTGCTCAGATAAAGGGGTCAGTCAGTCCCCAGCAGGTTAGTTTTTGTCAGTGTATTTAAAGGTGCTCAGATAAAGGGGTCAGTCAGTCCCCAGCAGGTTAGTTTATGTCAGTATACTAAAAGGTGCTCAGATAAAGGGGCCAGTCAGTCCCCAGCAGGTTAATTTATGTCAGTATACTAAAAGGTGCTCAGATAAAGGGGTCAGTCAGTCCCCAGCAGGTTAGTTTATGTCAGTATACTCAAAGGTGCTCATATAAAGGGGCCAGTCAGTCCCCAGCAGGTTAGTTTTTGTCAGTATACTTAAATGTGCTCATATAAAGGGGTCAGTCAGTCCCCAGCAGGTTAGTTTTTGTCAGTGTATTTAAAGGTGTTCTAAATTTGATACGTCTTAATATCAGACTTTTTATTTTGTCCCGTGTGATCGATTCCCGTTGGTGGGACCATTGGGCTATTTCTCGTTCCAGCCAGTGTACCACAACTGGTATATCAAAGGTCGTGGTATGTACCATCCTGGGATGGTGCATATAAAAGATCCCTTGCTACTAATGAGAGAAATGTAGCGGGTTTCCTCTCTATGACTATCAAAATGACCATATGTTTGACATCCAATAGCCGATGATTAATAATCAATGTGCTCTAGTGGTGTCGTTAAACAAAACAGAAATATTTTTTATTCCGCGTGTGTCCGGTTTAGAGAGGTTTCACGCTATACGTTTACTGATGTCTGTGTTGTTGCTTACATTTCACGCTATACATTTACTGATGTCTGTGTTGTTGCTTACATTTCACGCTATACATTTACTGATGTCTGTGTTGTTGCTTACATTTCACGCTCAACATTTACTGATGTCTGTGTTGTTGCTTACATTTCACGCTATACATTTACTGATGTCTGTGTTGTTACTTACATTTCACGCTATACGTTTACTGATGTCTGTGTTGTTGCTTACATTTCACGCTATACGTTTACTGATGTCTGTGTTGTTGCTTACATTTCACGCTATACGTTTACTGATGTCTGTGTTGTTGCTTACATTTCACGCTATACGTTTACTGATGTCTGTGTTGTTGCTTACATTTCACACTATACGTTTACTGATGTCTGTGTTGTTGCTTACATTTCACGCTATATGTTTACTGATGTCTGTGTTGTTGCTTACATTTCACGCTATACGTTTACTGATGTCTGTGTTGTTGCTTACATTTCACGCTATACGTTTACTGATGTTCGTGTTGTTGCTTACAGAGTCCACAAGCTGTGATAGATCAAGTGCCTGGCGATACCAATACTCGTGACGGACACCCGGACACACCCGTCCGGCCGCCAACGGTCAGTACATCCACTAGTTCGGTCTAGCATGTGCCGTGTGCCATTCATTATATCTTTGTTTTACTAGGATCAGTTCATGTGTGAAGGTGATAACATTTAGTGTATTGCATTTACTGTAGACATGTTGGGTGTTAACCTTACATTACTTATTAAACAAAACAAAATGCTTCTTTCTTTGTTTTCTTTAGTTGTTTGATTTTAAACAAGGTAACATTGTATGTTGTGCAGACTTAACAGCAGGAAGAAATTAGGTCAGTTCACGGTGAGTTCTAAAAATAGAATCTTAAGTTAGTTACTTTTCAAAGCAGATTCTCATGTTTATCCCCCATGAATTTCAGTTGTCTTCCTTTTTTGAGTGACGATCTCCCTCAGTTTTTGTTTTTTTTGTTTTTATCAAACCCATCAGGTTTCTTCTCCTTATTTGTGGTTATGACTTGTTTTGGTTATCTCCCTTTTATATATTTTCAGTTTCGTTTTAGTTATTTACCATCATTTGTGGTTATTTTGTTATATTCCCTTGTTGCCCTTTATTTTGGTTATCACTCGTAGTTTGTTGGGGGTGGGGGGGGGGGTGATATCTTCCCTTCATTTCAGTTATCTGCCTCTTATTTATGGCTGTTACTGTCATGTTGGATTATCTCCTCTTTGATTGGTTTTCTTTTTCCCTTGGTGACCGACGTTCTGTTTGTACTGGGTTGTCGTTAAACATTCATTCACACCCCGTTTTGATTTCGGAGATGTGTCTCCATATTTTGCCTTCCATTTGCTTCTTGCTAACACTAAAACACACACTATTAATATTTTTAGTGTAGACTGCACATTTCATAATATCATTCTCACAGCGATTGTGCTATTGAAGGTTTGTTATTTTTATTTTCTCTTTAATATATGGAATAACAGCTTTTCGTTTTGGTGCACTACTGACAGCAGAAATACTCTGATATTTCTAAATTATTTATCTTTATCAAAGCACACTGTTATGGTTGCACTAAACAAATAATTGTTGCACACAGTGAATAGTTAATAGTTGAGTTCACAGTGAATAAATAGTGAGGTCATAGTGAATACATAATGTAGTTGAGGTCATGGTGAATAAATACTACAATTGAGGTCACATTGAATAATATAATAGTTGAGGTCACGGTGAATAAATAATAGGTCATAGTGAATAAGTAATACAGTTGAGGTTATGGTGAATAAATAATACCACTGAGGAGGTCACATTGATTGAATAATACTCCAGGTCACATTGAATAGATGGTTACCTGTTGCAAACTAATAGATCTAGGTCCAAGATTGGGGATTATAATTTGTAGATGGAGTTTTCATTCTCATTGGAATTTGTTGGCCCTTTGTTTCTTCAAATATGAACAGCTTACTAAATGATGTTAGAACATGGGGTAATTCAACTTGTATCAATCTGCTAGTCATTGTCTGTTTAATTTTACAAGAGTCATATATTCTTAATTGTATGTGTATCTTATTTAGTAACAAAATTAAGGGGTGGGTTGGGGGGGGGGGTTCTTTTTTTTATGTCCTAATAACTTGTCGTCTCTAGTATTAAGCATTCTGTGTATTGAAGTTGAGAAATATTCTCTCTCTCTAACAGTAACAAATTTCTGCTTCTATAATACATCAATTTACTTATTCTTATTTTCCTTTGCTAGATTTTGCATGGTGATTGTCATTAGTACGTCATTATTTGAAATGACCATGTTATTTGGTTTCAGTCTCCAGCGGTGTTTTTGATGAAACTTTTTAAAAGTGTATGTAATAGTGGAGACCCTATCAGAATAAAGCTACCGTAAATCCTTGAATAGAGGCCTGCCTCGAATACAAGGATTTACGGTAGATGTACTTAGGTGCTGATTACCATTATCAACATATTCACAAGCATACAAAGGTTGATTGGGGTTGGGGGTGGGTGGGGTTGTGGTTATCAGTGCCATCATAAACAAACAAAACATATACAAAAATGGGTCAACTTTATAAAAAAATTATTTTATTTTTTATTTTATTTATTTATTTTTTGCTTTGCTTTGCTTTTACTTTTCAGGAGGGGAAGAAAGAGGTATCAAAAGAGGACTCTTTGTATACTTGTCAAAATGTTGATAATTGTATTCAAACTGCTAATTAATATTAGATTTTATAAAAAAAAATTAACGAGTTGAATATAACATGACTTTTTTTCTTGAATATGCTTTTCTAACATGGATGCCTGAGTGTTAGACTGAATCATGCTACAAATAGTATTATAAATATACTACTCCAAAGAATTTAAGGGTCAAAAATTTATAACCAAATAAGTTTCAGAGTGTATTAGATTGATGATGTAAACTACACCAAAAATTTAATTTATTGTTCCATATTTACAAAAAAACACAAATAAACGTCACTGTATACAAGAAAGTCACATGACATGCTGTCAAAGTTGAAGGTTGTCAAACATGGATTTTACACATTAGAACATTCGTTTAATAGTGTGTGAATCCACCCCTGGCGTGAATACACTCGATACATCGTTGCCTCATGCTGTTGATCAGATGTCTGAAGAACTCTTGGGGAATGGCCTGCCTCTCTGCTATAAGAAGTTGACCCAGATCATGAAGGTTGGCCGGAGGGGCATGGTTATCCCGAACTCTCCTGCCTAATTCGTCCCAGGCGTTCTCTATTGGGGCCAAGTCAGGCGAATATGCTGGCCAATCCATCCTGGCGATACCTTGTTGTCTGAGAAAGTCCGTTACCACCCTGGCGCGGTGGGGTCTGACATTGTCATCCTGCAGAACTGCCCCGCCACCAATCTGCTGAAGGCTTGGGAGAACCAACGGCCGGATAATCTCATTCAGATAGCGGATTCCATTCATATTGCCATCCACCACATAGAGGGGGGTCCTGTGGTGGATAGAGATGCCGCCCCACACCATAACGCTGCCACCACCGAACCGGTGACTTTGTCTAACGTTAACGTCAGCGAAGCGCTCCCCAGGACGTCTGCAGACACGAACCCGACCGTCGTTGAACTGGAGACTAAACCTGGACTCATTAGTGAACATCACTTGACCCCGCTGAACACGTTGCCACCGCAGATGAAGTGTGCACCAGTGACGTCTGGCCATTCTGTGACGTGGTAGGAGTGGTGGTCGAACAGCCTGGCGACGGCAGCGTAGATTATTGGCTCTCAGACGATTGCGTATGGTTTGATCAGACACTCGAGTTCCAGTCGCAGTCCGCAGATTGTCACGTAATCGGCGTGCAGTGGTTGTGCGTTGACGTAGAGCCATATTGGTGATGTAGCGGTCCTCTCTATTTGTAGTGCTTCGGGGTCTTCCCGAACGTGGACGATTTCGAACAGAATTCGTTGCTTGGTACCGTTGCCACAGTCGGCCAACGACACTCTGACTGACACCAAGTCTCAGAGCAACATTTCTTTGCGTATTGCCATCCTGAAGCCAAGCAATAGCCCTTCCTCGATCTTCGATAGTCAGTTGACGTCGTACCATTGTCGAATTTGGAGTGTGCACCGTACACGAACGCAAGCTCCAATTATACGGAAATTCAGCATTGGGAACATGGAATACACGTGCAAAGCGTGCAAATGAAGCGCTTTGTGAAAAAGCAAGTTATGGGCACTTAGCAGACCTTTCGCTTTCGCCCTACTTTACGTGCAAATGTAAGCATATTTTCGCCATTAGAACTAGTCGACAGTGTCAATGACAGTGGATTTTAATTCATTTATGGGTTGCTTAGACCCACTTTCGTCAAAATGGAACAATACCATGCGTGACATTATGGTCTAGCTAATATAATTGACATTCAGAAAATAATGTCGAAAATATCGTCTGACCCTTAAATTCTTTTGAGTAGTATACATTAATATATATAATTATATAAAACTATATATAAATACTTGAATGTTAATTGTATTTGGGAATGAGGTGAGCAACAGGTTACACAGGTGTAAATCCAGGTATTTTTGCAGTGGGGGTCTACATCCAACTACTTCATGGACAATGTATATTAGCATTGAATACACTTCAAATAAGTGAGGGGAAAAACTCTCGTGTTGTGAGCTGGGTGGTGTTGGGGGTGGGGGTCTAGACTGTCTTGATAGAAAAGAACAACAGCTTTTTTGTCGCAAGCAGGAGGGGGATGTCCAGATTCCCTTGACTCACACACACACACACACACACACACAGACACACACACCCATCCCTCCTGGATCCGCGCCTGTTAAACTCTTGTTTCTTGAAGTTTGGTTCAGTCTTAATGACAATGTAAAGATGAATAGAAAGTTACCATGGCCACTATATGGAGAATATTTCAATGTGGTTCGGTCAATCGCTCAGGTGTCTATATTATATTCTGTCCACTGTTGCACATAGATACAATCTAGTTTAGATAGCATGCAGACATGGAAAATCAGCAAATAGAGACGTGATCCATTTTGTAAAATAATCATTAAAATTATATATCTTCACTTTTTTCTTCTTTTTTTTTTTTTTTTTTTTTTTTTTTTTTTTTTTTTTTTTCTTTTTTTTTATAAATTTTATTTCATTTTAATTTATTTAATTTAATTTTTTTGTAATGAAAAACTACATGTATTTGTTTTGAAGTAATACGCATACATTTTGTGTCATTTCATGACTTATTTTAATTTATTTTTCGTATTATTACAAAATTTAATAAAATAAAATAAGCTTCATGGATGGTCGTCTCTTTTGCTGGTTTTCTCCATGTCGGGTTTCTCTGTTTCTCTCTAAACGCATGAGTTGTTTTCTTTGACCCGCCTGCAGCCCTCAAAGCGAGTGAAACCGCCCATCCCCCCCAAACGTGTGACACTCGCTAGGCAAGACGTAATTGTCGATGACGACGTTGTGGATCCTAGAAAACAGGCTCGACTCCCGGCCGGCAAGTTAACGCCCACGTCAAAGGTAACGTCAGTGTTCACATAACCGTTCATTTCAGTCAGTTACTCATTCGTCACTGTTCATATCGTGCGTTTACATTGTCGCTGTTCACATCACCGTTCATTTAACTCAGTTACTCATTCATCACCGTTCATATCACGTTTATTTTCGTCACTGTTCACATTCCTTTACATCACTGTTCATACCGTATTTGACCAAAAATTAGCCCATGTCTTTGAATAAGCCCCCCTCCATTTTGATAGCATTTAAGAAATTAGGCCCTCATTCATAAATAAGCCTACCCCCAACTTCGTCACCTTATACATAACACGAAACTGCAAGTTTGTTCAAAGTTCATTTAAATGGTCATACCTCCTGCAGATAATTAAACACAAATGTAACACAATATTTTACCACCAGTGAGATTTAGCTGTCTGACAATAACAGTGTATAGCATTGTTTTCAATTTCATGACAGCAGTATTTCTTTGAAGTACCCAAGCTCAAGTCTGAACTAAAACCAATGTCTATTTTTACCACCTCACTGGGTCCGCAGTTAATGCTAATTAGGCAAATACCTTATTCTGATTGGCTAAGAACAATGACCGAGATTGACAATTCTTTGTAATGTAAGCTGGCTGCATGTGTCAGAAACGTGTGTATACGCTATTAAGTTTGTTGTTAATTGCTGTCATCCATTTATTTACCTCATCACTGTTCATACCACTGTTCACATGTTCACTTTCATGTACCTCATCAATATTCATATAATTCATTCATTGTATAATTCATTCATTGTACACATTTTTATCCATGTCATTCCCTTAAACCTCACCAGTGTTTATACCACCGTTCACATATTCACTTACATGTACCTCATTACTGTTCACATAATTAATTTTTTCTTTGTTCATGTCATTCATTTACATGTACGTCATCACTGTTCACATAATACATTTCCTCTTCATTGTTCGTAACACCGTTAACATAATTGATTTAACCTAGTATTATTACCCCTAAAAACAATGTTAAGGATCCGTTCACAGGCAGTGCCTATACCTCATCTCTGTTCACATCATTCACTCCCATCGTCAGTGTTCACGTATGTGTAATTGTTCATATCATTCACTCCCTCATTGTTCACATTATTTCACGTCAATACAGGGTTCGTACAGATTTAAAAAGTGCTTGAATTTTAGTGAACATAATAAAAAGCCCTTGAAAAGTGCTTGAAGTTTAGTGAACACAATAAAAAGCCCTTGAAAAGTGCTTGAAGTTTAGTGAACACAATAAAAAGCCCTTGAAAAGTGCTTGAAGTTTAGTGAACACAATAAAAAGCCCTTGAAAAGTGCTTGAAGAATTTTAGTGATCACAATAAAAAGCCCTTGAAAAATGCTTGAATTTGAGAAAGTGAAGGTGCGTAATATATATAACAGATCCCTTAATGGTGATGGGGAAAATGTAGCAGGTTTTCTCTGAGACTGTCAGTATGATTAATTAATCAATGTGCTCTAGTGGTGTCGTTAAACAAAACCAGTTTTAAAACGTTTTCACAGACAGTTAGGTCCCTGGTAATATATTGGCATCAAACACTTGACCTCCCACTGTTTCTGTCAGAAACGAAATGTTTGGGTATGGCGCTATGCAGTTGAATGCAACCACAGTCAACAGGGTATATGGGAGGGGGGGGGGGGGGGGGGGGGGGGCGCCTCCTCCAGAAATAAAATGGGTTAGGGTTAGGTTTAAGAAAATCATACATTAATAAGAGTAATTAATTTTGTCAAAAGGTTAATTAAAAAAAAATCTTGAAAAAAAATGTGGTTATGGCGCCATACTCGTTTTACCCTCTGACAGAAACTCCGCCTCCAATCTTAAAGAACTAACTATTTGTTCTTGCTTGTATGCTTTGCACATTGCCTTTCATCTTTCTTTGACTCACTTCATTCATTAATTCATCTTTCACTCATCTGTTGTGTGTGTTCAGTCATTCCCTTTACCTTTCTTTCACTCACTTCATTCATTCATCTTTCATTCATCTTTTGTGTGTGTTCAGTCATTCCCTTCAAGTTGCATTCAGATCTTTTTTGTGTTATTAATTTTTAATTGTTTTAATGTACATACAATGTAGTAACAGTTTGTGTTTTGTCAAATGTTTTGATGTATGAAACATGATTTGTTTGATGCTTTTAACACATTCTCTGTTGACTCTTTTCAGTCATTTTAATGTGTGTGTGTGTGTGTGTCTGTGTGTGTGTCTGTGTGTGTGTGTGTGTGTGTGTGTTTGCAACACATACTGTTTGTGTTAAATATGATTTTATTTATTGTGCTAATCCTTTGTAACAGAGAATATACGCAAAGAAAAAAAAATCACACGCCGTGCATTGTTCACAGCTGTAGATTCTTGAGTTATTATCTACGGTTAGAACAATAGTGTGACATCACAGTCATGGATTAACTATTTGTGATAATTTTGATAGACTGTTTTATCACAAATTTTATTGAGTAACATGAAGATGTGTTCTTGCATCACATTTACGGTAATCGTTCAGTGATATAAATGTTGCAACAGGTTTTCCTAGAATATGACTCTGTGCATGTTTCATTACTTTGTGTAGTGCATATTAAATTTGATTTGAATAAACTTGTAGATGAAGGAAATTTTAAATACAGTTGAATCCCGTTTGGATCGAACCCTGTCAGTGCTCGAGAAAGTGTTCCACCCATCGGGTAGTTCGACAAAACCATGTATTATATGATCTCTTGATATGTGTCATTTGTACATGTCATTTCCTTCTTTGTTTCTTTATTTGGTTTCTTTCTTTTATTTATTTTTATATTGTAAATATTTTTGTTTATTAATTAATTTATTACTATTATTATCACAGTTACTTTTTTATTAGTTATTATTATTACTTTTATTAATATTATTGCTACTACTACTACTACTACTACTACTGCTACTACTACACTATTACTGTTATTGAATATTTTAATAAATTGAAATCAAACTTTAAAAGTTGATTTTTATTTCATCTATTTAAATAGATTTGAAAAATTAATTTAACACATTTAGCATTACCTTTTGGATTATAAAGACGGTCTTTACAAGAAATTGTTAATTTGAAATCTTTAAAAGTGTTATGCCTTTGGTTCTACAATCCCTAGTATAATATTAATACTGAAAATGGTGATTGGTGTCAATGTAATACATGAGGCCTTCCGGTCCTCGTGCATTATTCTGTTTGAACTGGCTGACCATCTGCCCAAGAGCAAATCACTCTAGTTACCATCTGTCCAGGGGCAGGTCACTCATTTACCATTAGTCACACCATTAGATGGCAGCATGTCCATTGTAATGTATCACATGTTGATATTGATGAAATTTGCTATTAACAAACACTGGAAAGAAGGGTGAAGGGAGAGAGAGGGGTGTTAACATTGATTGGATTGTGGTTAAATGATGACCTTTCTCCTGTGGTCAGGGTGTTTAAACACTTGACATTGAGAAGATGTATGATGTGAGATTTACCTCTGTCAGTAGACAGCTTGCCTGAGGAACTTTAGTGGTCATAGGATCAAATCTCCTTCATGGACCCTTTCTCTTATTGGGTTTTTTCTTGTCCCAGCCAGTGCCCTACAGGTGATGCCTGGTGTCGTTGGTGATGCCCTGTGTCCTAGGTGATGCCCTGTGTCCTAGGTGATGCCCGGTGTCGTAGGTGATGCCCTGTGTCGTAGGTGATGCCCTGTGTCGTAGGTGATGCCCTGTGTCCTAGGTGATGCCCGGTGTCTTAGGTGTCGGAAGATTCCAGCATCCGAGGTGATGATTGGGGTGGCAGTTAATTATTTACCATTTCAACTGAGGTGGGTGGGTGGGGGTATTGTTAATTCACCTTACAACTGGGGGGGGGGGGGGGGGTGACACACCACAGCTTCAGTTCCACACCCTTGCTTTCGATACCTAATGGCTGGACATTTGACCAGTGTCATTTGCACCTTATCAGTGATGTAATATTTATTCTGATTGGCAGTTCTGTTAATTGATGTATTTATTTTCAATGATGTAACATTTTTTCCAATTAGTGTTTCGGTTGTCATTGATGTAATATTTTTTCCTGATTGGTATTTCTATAAAATTCTGTTTTCAATTATGTAACATTTATTCAGATTTTTTTTTTTTTCTTATTGGTATTTCTGTAAAAATTATTTTGTATTTTGATTAGTGTATCTGTTTTCAGTTATATAACATTTATTCAGATTGGTCTTTTTTTTTCTTATTGGTATTTCTGTAAAATTTATTTTGATTGGTGTATCTGTTTTCAATTATGTAACATTTATTCCGATTGGTATATCTGTTTTCAGTGATGTATTATATTTTCTGATTGGTATTTCTGTTTAATTTATTTTTATTGGTACATGTATATCTGTTTTCAATTATGTAACATTTATTCAGAATCAGATTGGTCTTTTTTCTTATTGGTATTTCTGTAAAATTTATTTTTATTGCTGTATCCATTTTCAATTATGTAACACTTATTCCTATTGGTGTATCTGTTCTTAGTGATGTAACATATTTTCCAATTGGTATTTCTGTTGAAATTTGTGTCAAATTTATTCTGATTGGTACTTCAGCGAGTGTTACCAGTGATGTAACACCCATTTCAAAACAGAGTGAATCACTGGAGCTGTTCTGTCATTACTCCAGTTTGTCAGTTGTAATGAAAACAGACGGCCTCCCAGCTCCAAGGGTAGTTGATTAGAGATGTGTGTCATTATCTGATCAATTACATTATTTGTATTCTGTGTTGCAAACTCTGGCCAATTTTGAGCTGAAATTGATTAAAAATCATAAATGTTTATGAGCTGCAGTTTGATGTTGACAGGCAACAGGAATGACCATTTTCTGAACCATTTAGTGACCAGCTTAAAGCTGCTGCTGACTTAAAGTGGTCTTTCAATTTAAGTATTACTAAACAGACATTGCTAACATCCTTTTTTCTTTCTTTCTTTCTTTTCTACAAAAAACCCCCGGCCTCAGTGGTGTGGTGGTTAAACCACTGGACATAAGGTTGATACATGTAGGTGCTGGGTTCGTAACCCGGTACCGGCTCCCACCCAGAGCGAGTTCTAACGACTCAGTTGGTAGGTGTAAGATCACTACACCCTCTTCTCTCTCACTAACCACTAACAACTAACAACTAACAACTAACTCACTGTCCTGGACAGACAGCCCAGATAGCTGAGGAGGTGTGTTGCCCAGAAAAGTGTGCTTGAATGTTAATTGGATATTAGCATGAAAATAACTTGAAATGAAATGTAACAATTCTGCCATTGATGGTCTTATCTAATTGGCGACAGTCAGATTTTCAGTGTCCATGGACTCCTGATTTTATAACATTGTAATAGTAAACACATGTCTGGTTTTTCTCTGTATTGCCTATTTTTTAGCCAGGCATTATCTGGGTCCCCACCTATTCAGGCTTTCTGCCAGACAATAATTTGAGGATACGTAGTAAACACAAAACCCACCGTAACAGCCCCATCTAGGTGGTTATGGGTTTAAAATGTTTTGAAATTAGACACTGCATTTCATGCACTTTGACAAATTTTAAACAGCAGTTAACAATAAAATCACCTATCTAAAATTATAAAAATATATACAATAATTTGCAAGATTTTAGGGTACGTAATTTTATCCATACCCTCTGACAGAAATCCTGCTATTGACACGTTTGCTAGCACATAAAATTCTGATATTCTTGAGTTAGGTCAACATTATTTGTATGATCAGTTAATCTGATCACCTCTAATTAATGGCATGATAATTATCTCTTTAGTGATGTCTTACCCTTGTCACATCTGCTAAGCAGTAGTCCTTGCTCTGGCATGGGGTCGTGCACGTGGATGTGAGAGGAGGGTGTGTGACCATAAACAAAGGATTATATCGGTTGATTCGAGCATTGGATGAAGAAAAGGAGAGAAAAAAGGATTTTGTTGACAGTTAGGTTGTCTGTCTGTTTTAACTATCACAAAAATTGTATATTTACACAGATTATCTCTGTCTGCTTCCGATTTAAGGGGGGGGGGGGGGGGGAGAATCTGACAATCATCTTATTTACAATTTCTGTAAGATGAAAAAAGCACAGTAACAAGAGCGACATATTTTAAATTGTTAAAATTTTCATATTGTGTCTGTGCACCCATGTATTGTTAGCTTCGTAAGAGAGTGTATAAGGAAATGCAAACATGATGAAATTATGACATGGAGTCATAGGTATTTACAAATGTTTAAAGTTGAAAGAAAACCGCCACATGAAGAAGTTATGACATGTGTGTCATAAGTATTTACAATTGTTTCAAATTGAAAGAAAACTGCCACATGATGATATTATGACATATGTCATAGGTATTTACAATTGTTTAAAGTTGAAAGAAAACTGCCACATGATGAAATTACCATATGACATGGCGTCATAGGTATTTACAATTGTTTAAAGTTGAAAGAAAACTGCCACATGATGAAATTACCGTATGACATGGAGTCATAGGTACTAGGTCTTACCTTGCCTATTTTCAAATTAGCCAATTGCAAATTTTCTTCCAAAGTGGCTAGCATACCACATTTAGCATGAGGCTAATAAATTTTTTTTTTTTTTTAAATTAGCCACTTCTTTAATCATTTGCATTGAAATACTCTCCATATCTGAAAAGTGGCTGAAACAAAATATTTCCAGTATGAGCACTGATGTATTTACAATTATTTCAAGTTGAAAACAAACAAACACAAACAGCAGAAATATTAGGAATTGTTAAAATGTCCATATTCTGTCTTTGTGTATTAACATCATAAGGGTACCACGACTGGTATATCCAAGGCCATGGTATGTGCTATCCTGTTTGTGGGAAGGAGTATATAAAAGATCCCTTGCTACTCATGGGAAAATGTAGCAGGTTTCCTCTTAAAAATGTTTGACATCCAGTATCGATGATTAATACATCAATGTGCTCTAGTGGAGTCGTTAAACAAAAACAAGCTTAACTTTTTGGTAATAAAATAAAATTAGCCATTTTTTAAATATCAGTAATTTTCAAGGAAATACTCTCCATATAAAAAAAATGGCTAAAGCAAAACTCTTTCCAGTGTGTCGAGCTCTCAGATATTTACAATATTTCAAGTTGTAAAAACAACAACACAGAAATATTTGGAATTGTTAAAATGTCCATATTGTTTCTTTGTAAATTGTACACACGTGCATTTAGCATCATTCATAAGGCAGTTTGCAAGAGAGTGTAAACATAATGAAATGACGACATTGGAATCGTGGGTATAACCAGAAGACAGTGCTGGGGGGAATCAATACGACGTCGCACACTCGTTTAGAACTCTCGTTCCCCACAGAAACATTAATGACTCAGACAGCCTTATGTATATATCGGCAGCATCCACACTGTGGCTGGCTGGCTGACTGTGCTGGTCTGCGAGGGATAATCAATAAAATGATGAATATTAACGTGTCTCCTTACTGGACCACTCTGTCTGTGAGTCTGTGTCAGTGTGGGAGAGACAGAGACCGAGAGAACAAAGACTCCGGGTTTCCTCATCTTTTTACATAGCTGCACATTCAACACTTTTCTTCACTGTCAAGTCGGTTGGTCGGCGTATGCACTGCACAATGGTTGAGGTATGTTTTCCATGTCTTTTAGTAAAGGCTTCTACGTGTGTTTTGTGTACGTATATATATGTGTCTGTGTTCAGTGCAATGTGGAGCTGGAGACAAACGGGTGTGTGTTAAAGAACGGGGAGTTAGCGGCGAACTGTGAAGCTGATTGTTGCCATGAAGCTGATTGTTGCCGTCGTGCCTTAAAATTGTTCCGCATCACCGATGTTTGATGTATTACCGATACATTATAGTGATGGTGCTGTGGTTGCATATTGTGGATACTAAGTTTGTGAGATAGTGTGTTCAATAATGACCTGCAGTGATCATTGGTAGATATCATAGTATATTGATCTGTAGGATACCGGTGCTGTATGATGCAATGCACACATGTCACAGCATGTATGTAGCTCTCTATTGGTCCAACACTTGTCAGTGGCATCATCAATGATATTGGGCTGTGTTAGGGTTTTTTTTTTTCCTTTTCTCTCGTTTTTTTCTTCTCTTTTTTCTTCTCTTTTTTCAGCCTTTAAGTGATTTTAGCTTCTCCTTTTTCTTTGTTTAGCTTTTATTTATTTATTTTTATTTTTATTTTTTTTCCTTTAAATGATTCTCACTGGGTTTGATTCAAAATGATGAAAATTGTCTTTATTTTAACTATGCTAGAGAATGTTCAGCTTGTAATTTTTTTTTTTTTTAAATCAGCTTTTATTTACATGTATATTTGTAAATAACTATAGGCATCACATCCCTGGATTATGTGTACTCATCTATAGATACATAAGGTTCTATTTGTGCATAAATTGTTTAATAATTATGTTGCACATAAGCAACAAAAATAACTAATGTTTTTGATTGCTCTCTAGTCTACTTAGTACATCTCATATTATAACTTGAATAAATACAGTGCAACGTTATGTTGATATATTGATTTCGTCTGGATATATTCAAGATATTCAAGTCTGTCCCAGAAAACAAATCTCCATTCCACAAGCTCATATACGATAATATATGTTCACGTATTGATTTGCAAACTCAGCTTATCGTATATTTAGACTTGGTCATTTGAAAGTAAGAATCGAGTCTCCGTAACATTATGTTGATACCTACTGACACATTGTGTTATAATATGGTAGTCCCACATGTGTAATATATTATTTACAGATATTTGCTTAGTTGCTAAGCGTAACATTTGGAAGTTATCATTTAAAAGTAAGAACCCCGACCATATAACTTTATGTTGGTGCCCACTCATGTAATATATGAGTGTGTAATGTATAATATACAATGTATGTACATCTATTTTATTGATTCACCAGCTAATCATATATTAGAATCTTATCTTTTGAGAGCAAGAACCCCAGCTGTATAAGTTACTATAACATTATGTTGATTCCTGACACATTATGTAATATAAATTATGGTAGTTCTAGATGTGTTTATTGATTTACTTGATTTAAACAATATTTATTGACTGTCAGATATGCAGTGTTGGAATTTTAACCGACAAAAGCTTATATGTTAAGGCTCTTCTACATTTTACAAATACAGATATTTTGTAAGCCACAGAAATATAATAAGTTTATATTTGTAAATTGCTAACTGGGAATAAACAAAAGTCACTGGAAGTGAGAGATAGACAGTTGAGACAGGAGAGAGAGAGAGAGAGAGAGAGTGGGATAGGAAAAAAGAGGGACAGTGGGAGGGGTAGGAGAGAGGGAGGGACAGATAAAGGAGGAGGGGAGGAGAGAGTGGGCTAGGGAGGAGGAAGAGAGGGACAGAGAAAGAAGAGGAAGGGAGGGATAAAGGGGAGGAGGGAGGGAGGGACAGAAAGGGGAGGAGGGAGGGATAGCCCAAAAACAGGGTTCGAAATAAAGGCCTGCAGAAAGTAAAAAGCTGTCAATTTTTATAGCTCGCAGGTCAAATAGAAAATCACCTCCTAAAACTACTGCAGTATCGTTGGATGTTTTTCAAGAGTGTGTGATTATTCAGCTAGTCAATCTGGTATATTTTAGTTTCATAATGCTCTAAAACTACTGCAGTATCGCTGGATGTTTTTCAAGAGTATGTGTGATTATTCAGCTAGTCAATCTGGTATATTTTAGTTTTATAATGCTCTAAAACTACTGCAGTATCGCTGGATGTTTTTCAAGAGTCTGGTGATTATTTAGCTAGTCAATCTGGTATATTTTAGTTTCATAATGCTCTAAAACTACTGCAGTACCGCTGGATGTTTTTCAAGAGTCTGGTGATTATTCAGCTAGTCAATCTGGTATATTTTACTTTCATAATGCTCTAAAACTACTGCAGTATCGCTGGATGTTTTTCAAGAGTATGTGTGATTATTCAGCTAGTCAATCTGGTATATTTTAGTTTCATAATGCTCTAAAACTACTGCAGTACCGCTGGATGTTTTTCAAGAGTGGTGATTATTCAGCTAGTCAATCTGGTATATTTTAGTTTCATAATGCTCTAAAACTACTGCAGTATCGCTGGATGTTTTTCAAGAGTGTGTGATTATTCAGCTAGTCAATCTGGTATATTTTAGTTTCATAATGCTCTAAAACTACTGCAGTATCGCTGTATGTTTTTCAAGAGTGTGATTATTTAGCTAGTCAATCTGGTATATTTTAGTTTTATAATGCTCTAAAACTAGTGCAGTATCGCTGGATGTTTTTCAAGAGTGTGTGATTATTCAGCTAGTCAATCTGGTATATTTTAGTTTCATAATGCTCTAAAACTACTGCAGTATCGCTGGATGTTTTTCAAGAGTGTGTGATTATTTAGCTAGTCAATCTGGTATATTTTAGTTTCATAATGCTCTAAAACTACTGCAGTATCGCTGGATGTTTTTCAAGAGTGTGTGATTATTCAGCTAGTCGATCTGGTATATTTTAGTTTCATAATGCTCTAAAACTACTGCAGTATCGTTGGATGTTTTTCAAGAGTATGTGTGATTATTCAGCTAGTCCATCTGGTATATTTTAGTTTCATAATGCTCTAAAACTACTGCAGTATCGCTGGATGTTTTTCAAGAGTATGTGTGATTATTCAGCTAGTCAATCTGGTATATTTTAGTTTCATAATGCTCTAAAACTACTGCAGTATCGCTGGATGTTTTTCAAGAGTATGTGTGATTATTCAGCTAGTCAATCTGGTATATTTTAGTTTCATAATGCTCTAAAACTACTGCAGTATCGCTGGATGTTTTTCAAGAGTGTGTGTGATTATTCAGCTAGTCAATCTGGTATATTTTAGTTTCATAATGCTCTAAAACTACTGCAGTATCGCTGAATGTTTTTCAAGAGTGTGTGTGATTATTCAGCTAGTCAATCTGGTATATTTTAGTTTCATAATGCTCTAAAATTTACCTTAGAGGACTTTTATTTTCCACACACCGTACAAAACTGTTGTCTACAGAAACTACACATAACTGCTACACTGGTGGTGGGGTGTCTAACAAGTATACCTGTATCTTTTTTCATATTTGTGATATTTGGTTGACAGTTGGAGAGCATTTAATTTCGGTTGTGATTATTTCATTGGATGTTATGGCTGAGACTTCGAGGTTATCACCATGGAACAATCAATCACAGATCTCAAACGTGATTTCCAATGTATGTTGCAGGGGTGGGAATTCTCCTCGAATCAGCTGTTTTCCTCTCATGGAACATTGCGTTTCCTTGTATTTTAATCGTCCTTTTAAAGTAGGATTTCAAGAAATTCCGGGACCTCTCTAGATTTCCTCTTTTTTACAGTTCATCAATTCCCACCCCTGATGTTGGAGATGAAAATCATCTACAATGGGTGATATCTTACACTGTTGTGTTTGTGGATGGGTTTTTTGGTTTTCCTTGAAAACATTTTTTCCAAGAATGGAAAGTAATTATTGAAAATGGAAAGACATCCTCACCTCCTCGTGTTTTATTTATATTTTATTTTTTTATTTCAGAATTTAACATTCAGCGATAAGAAGAAATTTTTTGAGAAGGAAATCAATGAACAAAATCTACCAAAAACACAGAGTGAGTAGCTAAACATTGTTGATAAAACACGGTCAGATACTTGCACAAAGTTACCACATAAAAATTAAAAAGACCCTTACAAAATGGCTGTATCTGATTCTTACGTTAACCGTAATAACATTCAGTGATTTTTAAAAATGCTGACCTTAGTTGCACAGCAGTGTGAAATAATTTAGCCTGTTACAATGTTTTTACCATTAACTTACACATTAATTACCACTTTTTGCTTAAATTATCATATTTGGTAAGTCCAACTTGGGGGGGGGGGGGGGGGGGGGTTTGTAACCTGGGCCTATATTTTCGAAGCAGTCTTAGCACTGCAATATCATAAAGTCATGGCAGGTTATGATGGGTGTCGTAGTGATGTCATAGCCTACAACGCTTTTACGATATCGTAGTGCTAAGATAGCTTGAAAAATATGTGGCCAGATTTTATGTATATGTATATTTTATGTATGTATGTGTAATATTTGACTTTCATTGTGTGAAATTGCATTATTTTCCCTGGTATTCTATTTATGTGGCTGTCCTTGTTATCTCCCTTTGACTGCAATCCTGGTTTTTCTAACATCTCTTTACTAACCATCATCTCATTGTTTGTATTCTAACTGGAATCGGTGTCTTGACAAGGGGTGGGATTTAGCTCAGTTGGTAGAGTGTTCGCTTGAGGTGCTTGTGTCACAGGATTAAACCACCTCAGTGGATCCATTCGACTGATTGGGTTTTTCTCGTACCAACCAGTGCACAACAACTGGTCAAAGGCCATTGTATGTGCTATCCCATCTGTGGAAAAGTGCATATAAAAGATCCCTTGCTGCATTAGGAAAAATGTAGCGGGTTTTCTCTGATGACTGACTGTCAGAATTAAGCCATCGGACTACAGGCTGGTAGGTACAGGGTTCGTAGCCTGGTACCGGCTCCCACCCAGAGCCAATTCAACGACTCAATGGGTAGGTGCAAGCCCACAACACCCTCTTCGCTCTCACTAACCACTAATCAACTAAAAACTAACCCACTGTCCTGGACAGACAGCCCAGATAGCTGAGGTGTGTGCTCAGGACAGCGTGCTTGAACCTTAATTAGATAGAAGCACGAAAATAAATAGAAATAAATTTACATGGTATCTATGCAGTAATATCTTAAATGGCTCCACATAATCTAACTTGCAGGAGCAATTAAACACACACACACACAGACACACACACGCACACACATACATACACAGACACACACACACAGACATACACAGACACACACGCACAGACATACACAGACACACACACACAGACATACACCGACAGACAGACACACGCAGAGAGAGAACCACACACAGAAACACAGACAAATACACACACCCACACAGACACACACACACACATATAGATACATACACACACATACACACACACACAGACACCTCAATTTTTTTCACATCAGGGTTTGTCGTTGCCACAGTTGATCATTCAGTAAATTTTATACAAATTATGTCAGTTACGTCAAATAAAAACGATCATTCCTGCAGTTTGTGGAGGCCTTGTAGATTGATTTCAAAATGACTAACCATGCCTTACTGTGCTGCTTTTCTATATAACAGAACTTACTTACTGATCTGTCGCTTTCTCTTTGCCCGTGCCTACAGACAAGCAGTTTAGCTATTTAGCTGAACATGAGATAGCTAAACTTCGAATAGAGGAAGGTGAGTCTTGTTTTGTAAAGCTGTAGTTTTGTCGTACGTGTTTATGGGGGGACAAGTTCTGGCTCATTGGGTAGAGCACCTATCTCAGTGGACCCATTTTCTGATTGGGGTCTTGCCCGTTTTCCAACCAGTGCCCCACGACTGGTATATCAGAGGCCATGGTACGTGCATTCCTGTCTGTGGGGGGAAATGTGTTGCTGCTTTTATCTAAAGGCTCCCGAGTTAAAGTTACTAAATGTTTGACATCCAATAGCTGATTATTAATAAATCAGTGTGCTCTAGTAGTGTCGTTAAACAAAACTAACAAACCTAATGTTTGACATCCAATAGCCAATGATTAATAAATCAGTGTGCTCTAGTGGTGTCGATAAACAAGACAAACAAACCCAATGTTTGACATCCAATAGCCAGTGATTAATAAATCAGTGTGCTCTAGTGGTGTCGATAAACAAAACAAACAAACCCAATGTTTGACATCCAATAGCCAATGATTAATAAATCAGTGTACTCTAGTGGTGTCGATAAACAAGACAAACTTTAACTTACAGACAAGCTATTTAGCTAAACTTTGAATAGAGGAAAATAAATCTTGTGTTGTAAATCTGTCGTTTTGTCATGTGTGTCAGTGTAGGGGGGATATAGCTCAGTTGTGGAGCACTCACCCAAGATGGGGTGGGACATAGCCCAGTGGTAAAGCGTTTGTTTGCTCGGTCTGGGATTGATCCCTGTCAGTGGACCAATTGGGCTATTTCTCGTTCCAGGCAATGCACCACGATTGGTATGTCAAAGGCCGTGATATGTGCTATCCTGTCTGTGGGATGGTGCATATACAGTAAAAGAACCCTTGCGACTAATGGAAAAATTCAGCGGGTTTCCTCTCTAGGACTATATGTCGCAATTACCTAATGTTTGTTTGACAATCAATAGCAGATGATTAATTAATCAGTGTGCTCTAGTGGTGTCGTTAAACAAAACAAACGCATGTTTGACATCCAACAGCTGATGATTAATAAATCAGTGTGCTCTAGTGGTGTCGTTAAACAAAACAAACAAACAGAGTGTTTGACATCCAACAGCTGATGATTAATAAATCAGTGCTCTAGTGGTGTCGTTAAACAAAACAAACAAACGCAGTGTTTGACATCCAACAGCTGATGATTAATAAATCAATGTGCTCTAGTGGTGTCGTTAAACAAAACAAACAAACGCAGTGTTTGACATCCAACAGCTGATGATTAATAAATCAATGTGCTCTAGTGGTGTCGTTAAACAAAACAAACAAATGCAGTGTTTGACATCCAATAGCTGATTAATAAATCAATGTGCTGTAGAGGTGTCTTTAAAACAAAACAAAATCTTACTGCATTAAAGGCCATGGTATGTGTTGTCATGTTTGTATATGAAAGTATGTATAAAGGATCGCTTGCTTGTCATGTGTCTTTCTCTCAACTAGCTGTTCAAATAACCACACATATATATTAGACAAAATAGCCATAGTTTTAAAAATGTGCTGAGGTGTTGATAAACAAACATTCCTTACATTGGTTGGGAGCCAGCAGGGCATGAACTTAACGGTGGCACCAACAGCAATTGCTGTCGTTGAGATATAAATTGCCGTAGGTAGAGAACATCACCGATGGCACAAAGTAAAGTTCCTCAACAATGGCGAAATGTATACACCTGGTGTACATTATCTGCCAATATTTAATATTTGCACATTTAAAAGATGTCTACATATAACAAGATAGCCTTTCAGTCAGGTTTATTTACTGCAAATGTCACTTTAAAAAATAATTGCCATAGACAGGCTCAAAATTGCCGTCGATGGACAATTCTTTTAAAAATTGTCATGGGAGACAAATTCTTAAGTTCGAGCCCTGAGCCAGTATCAAGACATGAACTAAGTACCTCACTACCTGTGTATACACCTAATAAGAAACGGATATAAATGTTACTTTCAGTTCCCTTAAATCTTTTGTACTTAAAATTACTTAATTACCTCTATGTCTGATTCTCTTGAGTCACTAACAAAACTGCATAACATTTACTTCCAAACAGTCAAGCTCGAGATAGTTTGTGGTTCGAGATTAAAAATAATAGTTGAAAATGATGTCATGGGACCATTTTCCCATCTTGAGATATCCTGGCCTCGTAAGGTTACAGAGTTTTATCTGACGCAGGGCTCACACTGGAACAAAATATTCATCTAAAGAATATTTTACTAGTCTAAGACTAAATGTTGTAGTCACTTTGTATGAAAATTAGCAACTGACTAATTTGGCCATGCACAGGGTGAGCCCTGGTCACAATGTTTTACTCACTTTATAACAATATGCTTTTAATTAACATTTTCACTTCTTGTCTTTTTTCTTCATCATCCTCACACACTAACCTGCTGCCTTCCCTGGGAAATTTGTTCTGCTTGTACTAACACCTGCTTTCCTGCGCCCCGTCTCGCCTTGCCGCGCGTGTCTCTCTCTCTCTCGCCGTCTCGACTAACAGAACAAAAAGCTAAGAAGATGTCTCAGGGCGAGATTCTCTCGTATGTTTCAGGCAACATGGAGAGCACGGCCGACCAAGACTACGACCAAGTCCTATCCAGGTATGTTCACGGTTCTTATTTCAAGTCCATATTTACCTGATTAGATCCAAGAAACATTATGAGGGAACTGGGGGGGGGGGGGGGGGGGGGGGATTGACTAAAGCTGTATCCTAACCGACCGCGAGTGATTATTTTAGAAATCATTGATTTCATAGGATACGGCAATGGAAATCATTGATTTCATAGAATACGGCAATGGAAATCATTGATTTCATAGGATACGGCAATGGAAATCATTGATTTCATAGGATATGGCAATGGAAATCAATGATTTCTAAAATAATCCCTCGCATTGCTTAAGTCACTCACATCCGGTTAGGATACAGCTTTACTTGTAAGAAGGGAGACTAACTTGTGAGAAGGGAAAACCAATGATTTTTTTTATTTGAAATTTTAATAAAAATATAAAAAACCAGTCACTTGAATATAATTAGTGGAATGGTGGGGGGTGCTGGTCCCCTGCTCACCACACAACTTGAATCTGCCTCTGATTTACACAGGTCTCCATATTAACTCTCAACACACAACTTGAATCTGCCTCTGATTTACACAGGTCTCCATATTAACTCTCAACACACAACTTGAATCTGCCTCTGATTTACACAGGTCTCCATATTAACTCTCAACACACAACTTGAATCTGCCTCTGATTTACACAGGTCTCCATATTAACTCTCAACACACAACTTGAATCTGCCTCTGATTTACACAGGTCTCCATATTAACTCTCAACTGCAACTTTAAAAAAATTAAAAACATGTTTTATTGCTTTTGAAAAACAAATTGATTAAGCACAAGTTCACCACTTTATTATAGGCCTTTCAACTTGCAAGGTCTGTGATAGATCCCATTTGGTGGGCCATTGCTCATACCAGCCAGTGCACCACGACTGGTATATCAAAGGTCGTGGTATGTGCTATCCTGTTTGTAGGATGGTGCATATAAAAGATCCCTTGCTGCTAATTCAACAAGAGTAGCCCATGAAGTGGTGACAGCAGGTTTCCTGTCTCAATATCTGTGTGGTCCATAACCATATGTCCGACGCCATATAACCGTAAGAATCGAACCACCTTTGGTGAATCCGTTCAACTGATTGGGGTTTTTTCTTGTTCCAACCAATGTACCACAACTGGTCAAAGGCTGTGGCAAATGCTTTCCTGTTTGTGGGAAAATGCATATAAAAGATCCCTTGCTGCATTAGGAAAAATGTAGCAGGTTTCCTCTGTTGACCATGAGTCAGAATTACCAAATATTTGACATCCAATAGCTGATGATTAATTAATCAATGTGCTCTAGTGGTGTCGTTTGACACCCAATAGGCGATGTATTTTTAGTGGTGGGGTGTCGTTAAACATTACACGTAACAACCCCTGCAATTGCCCACGATAATCGACAATGCCGTGAAATTTTTTATTCCCCACAGCACAACTACCCGGTATATTCAAATTGTGTTGCAAGGCAGGTTATTTTGCCGTGGACATTTTCTTAATTTTCATAACCGAAGTACAACAGTATGTACAGAAATCCAGTCTGGAGAAAAAAGCGACTAATGTTAAACTTTTTTTTTTTTAATCTGTGAGCCAGAATGTTTTGCTAATATACAGCTGAGAGTCTAAAATATGTATTATAAATTTGAGTCGTCATTTTTTCTTTAACAGTTTAGAACCCAAAAGGTAATTTGTAAATTGTTTCTTACTTTTTTCAGTACTTGTGTTTTTATTTTTATTTTTATTTTTGCATTTCTTAGCATGTTCGTGTGTGTTTCGTATTCCAGTTGTAGATTTGCTGGTATTTCTTGTTTTGTCTATACAGACTACAGTACATGACACACCTCTAAATTCAACCAGGTGCCCATCATCAATAAATCAATGTGCTCTAGTGGTGTCATTAAACAAAACAAACTTTAACTTTCATTTCCCAACATCCTCTAAAATAGTCCGACACCATATATAACTGTAAATAAAATGTGTTGAGTGCGTCGTTAAATAAAACATTTCCTTCCTTCCTTCCTTTAAAACAGTCCGACGGCATATAACCGTAAATAAAATGTGTTGAGTGCATCGTTAAATAAAACATTTCCTTCCTTCCTTCCTTCCTTCCTTCCTTCCTTTCTCTAAAACGGAGTGTAACAGATGTTTGAAAATATCGCTAGTTGATCCTTACAGCTTTGGCTAGTTCCCCATGTATCATTCATTGTAATACAATCTAATTAAAATTAGCTCCACTATTACATGTGGATCTAAAGACAGCCAGTTGGAGCTAATGTCCACCAATCCAAACCTTACTTGCAGAATCCTGCCAGTGGTTTAAAACTAACAACACTGCGTAGTCCCCAATGTCCAGGTAACATTTCGTCTGTAAATAATAATTTAAATATTGACCAATCACACTTCGCCTTTTATAACGTTATTTGGGAGCATACAAATTCTAAAAATATCAGAAGAGTCTATTTAGTGGCCGCAGTACAGCGAACCATACCAATACGTACAGGGTGGGTTATCAGTCTTCAATTTTACATTAAAAATTATTTATTTATTTATAAAATTAAAAAGAACTAAATCAGTCTTCAGTTTTACATTACAAATTATTTATTTTATAAAATAAAACATGTTTTAAGGCATTCGTAATTCACACGAAACATGTCGTATACCCTCAGGATAATTCGGAATGTTTTCAAATTATTTTTAAATCACTGGCAGGATTCTGCAAGTAAGGTTTTGATTGGTGGACATGAGCTCCAACTGGCTGTCTTTAGATCCACATGTAATAGTGGAGCTAATTTTAATTAGATTGATTGTAATACAGGCTACGGATTTTTGAAGCTGTATTAGTACTACGAAATCGTAAAACTATCGTAGGTTGTGCAGGACCATACCCTGATCAAAAAAATTGGGGGGGGGGGGGGGGGGCACTACGTTTTTTATAAACAAATGAGACCCTACAAATTAAACCCTTAGATGTGTATGTTATTTTCTGGAGTTAAAAAAAAAAGGTGAGATTCTCAGGGGGGCAACTGCCCCTTCTGCACCCCCCCCCTCCACGGAGGGTACAGCCCTGTTGTGTTGTCACTACAGTCAAAGTGATGTCATAGCTTACGATTGTTTTACGATTTCATAGGCTAAGATTGCTTCGAAAAATATGGGCCCCGACCACAAATTGACCAGCCAGGACTGTGATGTAATGGATTTTTCGAACCCTGTCTAAAACACTCGGTTGTCCAACTTTAATGATTGGTATCCAGTAGCTAATGGTGATAAACGAACGAAACTTTTAACTTTTTAAACATCCTTTGTCAGTGTTTCTGCCAGAGAGAGATAGAGTTAGCACCTTTTTAGCATGCCCCTATACCACTACGGTTTCGGGTATTTGTGCCAGAAAGAAATTTTTGGGTATGGCGCTATGGAATTGAATGCAACCACAGTGAACAGTAGGTGGTATGGGGGGGGGGGGGGGGCCTCACCCAGAAAGAAAATGGGTTAAGTTTAGGGTTAGGGTTAAGAAAATCATACAGTAATGATTAGAGTAATTAATTTTGTCAAAAGGTTAACTTTAAAACAAACAAAAAATTGGGTATGGTACGATACCCGTTTTACCCTGTGGCAGAAACCCTGCAGTTATTCATGTACTAATCGAAAGATTTAGCAGGTTTTCTCTGAAGACTTATTCCTCTCAGAATTGACAGATTATCGACACCTAATAACCAATGATTGATAAATCAATTGTCTCTAGTGATGTCCTTAAACATAATACCTATCCAGGCAGTTGGTAAAACCGACTAGAAACCATCTAGGTGGTAGCCTGTAGTTGACTTTAGTGTTGGTTTGTGTACTGTATATAGGATTTCTATTATCTCTAGTGATGTCGTTAAACATAATACCTATTCAGGCAGTTGGTAAAACCGACTAGAAACCATCTAGGTGGTAGCCTGTAGCTGACTTTAGAGTTGGTTTGTGTACTGTATATAGGATTTCTATTATCGTATCACGTGTGCTGTTGAGTAGTTCGTCTGTGAATGTATTAACAATTTCATTACAGATTGATGTTTTCCTGCCTTTTGTAAATCAAACATTTGTTGTTTTTATTCACATGCATGCAAAACGAGTCACTTTTGTACATGCTTACAGTACTGAGCTCAAGATTTCCAAAGCCATCTTAGGGCTGCAGTAACATAAAACCATTGAAGGCTGTGGCATGCGTTGTCGTGACATAGCTTACAACGGTTTTACAATACCGTAGTGCTAAGATGGCTTCAGAAATCTGTAGCCTGATTGTTTTGAGAAAACTCTTCCACTGCTGGGATGGTTTTGGGGGGTTTTTTGTGAGGTTTTATAATCATTAAAATTTTTTAAATTTCTTTTTAAATTACTCAAATGTAAAGATGATTCATGAAAAATACTTCAATTTGTTTTTGGAGAATATACACACATATGTAGTTCTATGTTATTGTGGTGCATAAAGATTTCATGTTGTCACTTGTGCATTTTGTGTGAGCATGCTGGTTGTTATTGCCGAAACCTGCATGATACACGTAGATATATACATTGGCCTGTTTGTCTACACAAGTGTTAAATATTTATACAGTGAACCTCTCAAGATTGGACCCTCTATAAACCAGAATTCCATCAAAACCGGATGTTTTACAGAATCCCTTTTTAGAAACCAAAACAGAACTTAACCTCTCGAAACCGGATCCCTCTTAAAACCAGACATTTGTCTTGGTCCCAAAGGTGTCCGGTTTAGAGGCATTTCACTGTATTATCATAGCACTAGATTTTGAAAGATATACATTTGTATTAAGTTTAGATAATCTTTGGCTGTATTATTTAGGATTTGGGGGGGGGGGGGGGGGGGGGGGGGGGGGGGGGTGGTTAAATATATTTATACACTTAAATTTATATAAAGAAATTAAGAACACTAAACAGTTGTTGTTAAAACAGGTCAGTTTAGATAGTTCTGTTTTTCTGAAACAATTACCGTATATTGCCGTGTATTAGCCGACTCCTTGAATAAGCTGACCTCTTAGTTTGACCCTAAATACCTAGTACAAAATCATCAGCCTTGTGTATAAGCCGAAGTCATCTTTTGTTCAGCTGTATGTTGTATCGATTTCAATAATACTGTCAACAAATAGACTTGTGCTTTTCTTGTTCATTATATTTGTTTTCCCTTTAATTATTACAAACACGGTAATCGCGATCGCAATCAATGCGGCAATGCTAACATCTACCAAGCCATGAAAAATAATTTAGAACTGATAAAGCATAACATAAAAATAAATAATTCGAGCTGTAACAACATATCATTGCACAAGTAACTAATTTATTCACTTGACAGCAAAAAATAAAATCACTGAGGAATGTTTAATCCCCTCCACACACACAGAAACAAAAGACCATGTGGTCCGTGACTGCAGTTCACTGGATATGGTATGGTCATGTGACAATAGTGGGAGTAATTATCGTCCTGAAATTCATGTTATGTTTTTTTAGTTGATGATGTTAATAATGAGCTTAATTTATTTATGACATTACTTTACAGTTTAATGCACCCTCCCAACAAAACAATAATATTAGAAATATAATACTTGTTTCAAGAAAAAACCACCGTTTTGTATCATAAATTTGCAATATGAAAGACTGGTCCCAGCACAGGTTAAACAAAGATGGCGGACAGTTGGAAAGAATGTTTTTACCATTGAAATGACAATAAAACAAGTAATTTTTTATTATTATTCATCAAACTTACAATGCATTCAAGAAAAGAAAAAACTGCATAATATTGCATGATGGGGTGTTTTATTTATACTATGAACAAATTATTGTTACATAATAAGATGGGGTGTTTTATTTATACTATGAACAAATTATTGTTACATAATCTGTGAAAGGCTAAGGGTCTGATCAAAATTTATAAGTGACGGTCAGGAGTATTTTCGATCGAAAATTTTATGATCCAATTTGTTGCCTCCGTGTATAAGCCGACTCTCTTCTTTTGGAAAGTGTTTCTAGACTTCAAAAGTCAGCTAATTTACACGGCAATATACGGTAGTTTACTGTTACCCTTGTTTTGTAGCCTTACGCTAGGCTCCGACTACCAACTGCCAGCACTGCTTTCACGACTTACAACTGTCGATCCAGTTGCAAGTCTTAGCGCTCTTATGACTTCGACTTCGACGGCCGTCGTATTCAATTAAAACAATTAGCATTACAACTCAAGAACACTCCCAGTTGTTAGTCTGAATGCGCCCGTCATAAGTCGGGACGGGACGTAGCCCAGTGGTAAAACGTTTGCTTGATGCGCAGTCAGTCTGGGATCGATCCCCGTTGGTGGGCCCATTGGGCTATTTCTCGCTCCAGCCAGTGCACCACGACTGGTATATCAAAGGCTGTGGTATGTGTTATCTTGTTTGTGGGATGGTGCATATAAAACATCCATTGTTGCTAATCGAAAAGAGTAGCCCATGAAGTGGCGACAGCGGGTTTCCTCTCTCAATATCTGTGTGGTCCTTAACCATATGTCGGACGCCATATAACCGTAAATAAAATGTGTTGAGTGTGTCGTTAAATAAAACATTTCCTTTCCGTCATAAGTCGGGAGTTGGTGAAATTACAGTGCAACCGTGGAATTGGTCAACTTTGTGCTGGCAGTTGGTAGTCTGAGCCTAGTATTACATATAATTTGGTAAGGCTGTCAAGATATTCTTGAGAATTCTTGTTCAGTAGAATACCGATGTTTTGGTGGGTGACAGGGGCCACATATGGCCAACTTTAATCGGGCCTTCAGCACATTAAATATAATCATCTAGTTTTGCTTTGCCTTGCCTTTTGATAGAGTTATGTATAAAGTTGGTCCATGTAAATGCAGTGTTTGCCATATCAAAGCTTTGTGGACAGGGTTGGGTCAGATGTGTTACGTTGTATTACAAGAATGGGGACAAGATTTGCATGGTGCACAGAGGCTGGTGATAGCCATTGGTGATGAAAATGCAAGTTGTGGTTGTGTAGTTTATAAACACATGAGCATATACACACAAGAAGGACACCTCTAATAATATGGGAGATTAGTGCTTTTATCTTTTTACATAATAATTATAAAAAATTAAAAATTAAAAAAATTAAAATTAAAATTATTACTTTTTTTTTATTGATTTTAAATTAATACCTATACCTGTCATGATCTTTTGGTTTGAATTTCCTTTTATGTTTAACTTTGTTTAGTTATAGCTTTGTTGAACTTATTTGTTTAATGTGTAACATTTTCTGTGAATACATGAGTTAATTATAAGCCTGTTAAATGATTAATAACATTTAAAAAAGTATACGGTTTAAACAAAATATTAGTAGTATTGTAATTGTATAACATGCTTTTGCTTGATTTTTTTGTATGTTTACGGAATTTTTTTTTTTTTTATTTAAATTATAGTGACATTTCTAGTCAACTGATAGTTGATTAGCAACTACTGTTCAATGTTTTAAAATTGTGTAGCAATCTCTGAAACTTGTCACAAATTGTGTAGCAATCTCTGAAACTTGTCACAAATTGTGTAGCAATCTCTGAAACTTGTCACAAATTGTGACACGATACTAACAAAATGTTTCCTCATATTAAAATAGTCTGGTAATTTGTAAAAAAATTCTTTGTTTTAAATTGTTCAAGGGTTTTGGGTTTTTTATGAAGAATCTTCTCTTTTTTTCTGTGTAATCCATATATAACACTAAATTTCAGCATCTTATCTTCTAACCCTTAGCATTTGCAGTATAATTATATTTATTTCTTTGAATTTGTTATATTGACTAATCACTGTGCACAAATCTACATACATGTATTCAGTTACTGTAGTTGTTAGTTTCTAACCATTTACTCTCACAATCCATATAAATCTTTCTTGTTGTTCTGTTTATGGTTTTTTACAATTATTTTTAATTTTATATCATATTAATAAAAGCACCTTTCAATTTTGTAACAGATTAACATTTTATTTCTGCTAAAAATCCCCCCCCCCCCTTCCCCTTCCCCATAAATAGATTGTGGTATTGGATGTACATCTTATTAAAAGTATTAGTAATTAATACAACTACCATCATTTTAAAATTACAAATGGATGCACTTCCTGTTACAAATGGATTCACTTCCTGTTACAAATGGAGGCACTTCCTGTAAAAATGGAAAATTGGGTTGAGGTAGCTTTTAGCTTGAAGTAGTGCTGCTTTTTTTTCTCTTAGTATAGAAATGGTTTAGAAAGGCAAATTCTTTATTGGGAATAGTTTCAAAGACTTTGTTTTGAATATTGCCATGCGGTCAAGTGATGGTGTTTGAAATTTCTCATTACATCGTAGTCCCGGAAGTACCACTGTCAGAACAGCCAAAGCCGAAAAGCGCCTGTCGGACCGGATTAAACTGGAACACGGCTCGCCCGAGGGGGAGAAATTGTCACCCCAGGAAGAGCGGGAACTGCAGGCCGAAAAACGAGCCGCTTGGCGTAAAGCCAGGTCTGTCTTGCGTACAGTTCGTCTTCGCAAGCCAACGGTTTCTTACTCTGTGATGATATTCCATACGTAACGTTTGGTACACAGTCACATTTTTTTGGTGTCAGAAGTGGTTCAGTTTTATTGGATGCAGCAAGACTTGTTGCACAAGTCAACCCCTGCAATTAAGAAAATGTCCAAGGCAAAAGAAAATTGCCTTTGAAAACAATCCTTAATATAGTCCCAAGGCAAAAAGTGCCGTGGAGAATTAACAACCCCACGGCAATCTCTATGAGATTGCAGATTGCCGTGGGCAACTGCAGGGGTTTCAAATTGTGTTGCTTGTTACCTTTTGGTTACCATGGTAAATGACATTCGCTGTGTCCGTGTGTTTTCCCCATGTGTTGACCAGAACAGAAAAGCACACATACCTGTAACTTATCGTATGTTTGAATTTTATGAATGACGTATCTTTGCAAATCTGTACTATAATATACTTGCCTGAGGTGTAGATCCCTGGCTACTAATGGGAAAATGTAGCAGGTTTCCTCTCTAAGGCTCTGTGTAAAAAATTACGAAATGTTTGACATCTAATAGCTGATGATTAATAAATCAATGTGCTATAGTGGTGTCGTTAAGTAAAACTCTTTTTCTTTTTTTTATTTGCCTGAGGTGCTTGTGTCAAAGGATCAAATCCCCTTGGTGGAACCATTATTCCACCACCACCACCACCACCCCATGTCAACCAGTGCCCTATGACTGGCATATCAAAGGTCCTGGTATGTGCTGTCCTGTCTGCAGAAAAGTTCATATATAACTACTAATGAAAGAAATGTTGCAGGTTTCTTCTGATGTGTCACAATGACCAAATGTTTGACATTCAGTGGTTGATCATTAAAAAATAAAGGTGCTCTAGTGGTTTTGTTCAACGTTTTTCTTAAATGTTACCTACCCAGTATGCTAAGACTGGTCAGCAATGCCATTACGCGAGGGACACAACAAGTATTTCAAACCGATGTTGTCAGTAAGTACTTCCAACACCGTAAAACCTGGCTGTGTATGTCAAGTGTATATGTGGAGTATTGCTACAAAATAGAACCCTTGGTTTGCGAACATGGCATAAATTACGAAAAACCTTTGGTGGGCCATTCATGCAAATAATTGGTTTCTTTGTTTTTAATTCTGTAAATAAAAGGGTTACAGTTTTTGCCATTTAAAAAACAAAGGATACAAGGAAAAAATCAATGATATTATGACTAAACTAAAATAATTTAATTAAACTACAGTGTATTAAGAATTTCCAGTCATCCAAAAAGTAAAAAAGACATAAACTATTTAAATTCCCCAAATGTCTGTTTAAAACAATTTGTTTATGAATTTCATTTGAATAAATGTTTTATTTTGTTTACAATTAGTTTATTATTATTATTATTTTATTTTTATTTTTTTATATATATATATTTTTTTTACTTCAAAATAACCCGGAAATGCTTACATCTAGGGTGAAGGGGAGACAACTGGGTTGGGTTGTTTTTTTTCAGAGTGGGAGGGTAGTTGAATCAAACTCTTTTTTTTTAAATTTCATTAAATGGTAGGTATTAAATTTACCACCCTGCACCCATCACCCTAATCTCTATGAACAATCTTGGACCAATCTTACATGTAATTAGTCAGGATGTTGTTTTTAAAACATTTGTTCTTGTAGACGTGTTGTGTGTGTGTGTGTGTTTTGTCTTAATGTTTTTTGTGATTTCTTGCTTGACATTTATTTTTTCTTGTCATTATACACCTGATGATCAATTTTAATCGGTCAAAATGCAGTTAATATTACAATTTCAGGTCACAATAAATGGGTTGGGTTTTTGTTTTTTTTGGGGGGGGGGTGAAATTGTTTTACTTGCATTTATATGTAATATATATATTGTTGATGTGGGTGGTATTTAACTCAGTTGGTAGAGCATTCGCCAGGGGAGCTTTGGTCGTAAGATGGAAACCTTTTGGTGGATCAGTTGGGGTTAGGGGTTTTCCTGTTCCAACCAGTGCGCCATGACTGGTATATCACAAGCCATGGTAATGTGCTGTCCAATCCTGCCTGGAGAAGTGCATATAAAAGAACTCTTGCTGCTAATGGAAAGAGTGTAGCAGAAGTAATAAAGACTTAAAATACAGGGAATATGCAGATTTTATTAATATTAGCAGTGGATGTTCGTTGAAGCCCTTTTCTCTCTTCTGTGTATGTGTAAACGGAAAGACTTGTTTATGGGGTAATTCTATGTGTCGATTTGATACTACTTTCTAAGCAAGATTACTTGCCTTCGTTCGATACTACTTTCTAAGCAAGATTACTTGCCTTCGTTTGATGCTACTTTCTAAAGAGTGACTATTAATAATTGATTTTGTTGTTATATGTAATAATTGTAATTATTGTTCTTGTTATTAATATTATATATAGAAGCTTGGTATTGTTTTTTCATATTGTATGTTGAAGACGACCCGAGACATGTTTCAGTGGGGACTTGAAGAATGAACGTCTCCAGGGTGACAAGGGGTTGGGGGTGGGTTATGGAAAAGTGCCCTTTTTAGTGTAATACTAAAAGTACCGTTTTTTCTACAATAGGAAACAGCACTGTATTGCTGTCAACTGATTGTCTTTCTGTTTTATTGCCTGAATCCCACAGTCCCATGTTTTACAGTAGGTACAGCCCTGGTGTATGTGTTATTACCTGTTGAGTAACTTGACATGTGGTGTGTTTTTCACAGAATGAAGTCTCTGGAGGCAGATGCGGTCAAAGCACAAGCAGTGATAGTCCGCGCACAGGAAATGTCTAAAGACGCGTCAACAAACTCATCTTTACTGTCCACTGTAGATATCGCCTTCGCAGGTAACACCCCTCCCACACCCAATGAACTCTTCTTTACTGTTCACTGTAGATATCACCTTCGCAGGTAACACCCCTCCCCCAATAAATTCATCTTTACTTTCCACTGTAGATATCACCTTCACAGGTAACACCCCTCCCACACCCAATGAACTCACCTTTACTGTCCACTGCAGATATCACCTTTGCAGGTCACACCCTTCCCACCCCCACCCTCCAATAGGCTGATCTTTACTGTTCACTGTAGATATCCCCTTCACAGGTAACACCCTCCCCCAATAAATTCATCTTTACTGCCCTCTGTAGATATCGCCTTCACAGGTAACACCCCTCCACCAATAAATTCATCTTTACTGCCCTCTGTAGATATCGCCTTCACAGGTAACACCCTCCCCCAATAAATTCATCTTTACTGCCCTCTGTAGATATCCCCTTCACAGGTAACACCCTCCCCCAATAAATTCATCTTTACTGCCCTCTGTAGATATCCCCTTCACAGGTAACACCCTCCCCCAATAAATTCATCTTTACTGCCCTCTGTAGATATCCCCTTCACAGGTAACACCCTCCCCCAATAAATTCATCTTTACTGCCCTCTGTAGATATCCCCTTCACAGGTAACACCCTCCCCCAATAAATTCATCTTTACTGCCCTCTGTAGATATCGCCTTCACAGGTAACACCCTCCCCCAATAAATTCATCTTTACTGCCCTCTGTAGATATCCCCTTCACAGGTAACACCCTCCCCCAATAAATTCATCTTTACTGCCCTCTGTAGATATCCCCTTCACAGGTAACACCCTCCCCCAATAAATTCATCTTTACTGCCCTCTGTAGATATCGCCTTCACAGGTAACACCCTCCCCCAATAAATTCATCTTTACTGCCCTCTGTAGATATCACCTTCACAGGTAACACCCTCCCCCAATAAATTCATCTTTACTGCCCACTGTAGATATCCCTTCACAGGTAACACCCCTCCCCCAATAAATTAATCTTTACTGCCCACTAAATATCACCTTCACAGGTAACACCCCTCCCCCAATAAATTCATCTTTACTGCCCTCTGTAGATATCCCCTTCACAGGTAACGCCCCTCCCCCAATAAATTCATCTTTACTGCCCACTGTAGATATCCCCTTCACAGGTAACACCCCTCCCCCAATAAATTCATCTTTACTGCCCACTAAATATCACCTTCACAGGTAACACCCCTCCCCCAATAAATTAATCTTTACTGCCCACTAAATATCACCTTCACAGGTAACACCCCTCCCCCAGTGAATTCATCTTTATTGTCCACTAGATATCCCCTTCATAGGTAACACCCCTCCCTCAGTATATTCATCTTTATTGTCCACTAGATATCCCCTTCACAGGTAACACCCCTCCCCCAGTATATTCATCTTTATTGTCCACTAGATATCTCCTTCACAGGTAACACCCCTCCCTCAGTATATTCATCTTTATTGTCCACTAGATATCCCCTTCACAGGTAACACCCCTCCCCCAGTATATTCATCTTTATTGTCCACTAGATATCCCCTTCACAGGTAACACCCCTCCCTCAGTATATTCATCTTTATTGTCCACTAGATATCTCCTTCACAGGTAACACCCCTCCCCCAGTATATTCATCTTTATTGTCCACTAGATATCCCCTTCACAGGTAACACCCTCCCGCAGTATATTCATCTTTATTGTCCACTAGATATCCCCTTCACAGGTAACACCTCTCCCCCAGTATATTCATCTTTATTGTCCACTAGATATCTCCTTCACAGGTAACACCCTCCCGCAGTATATTCATCTTTATTGTCCACTAGATATCTCCTTCACAGGTAACACCCCTCCCCCAGTATATTCATCTTTATTGTCCACTAGATATCCCCTTCACAGGTAACACCCTCCCGCAGTATATTCATCTTTATTGTCCACTAGATATCCCCTTCACAGGTAACACCTCTCCCCCAGTATATTCATCTTTATTGTCCACTAGATATCCCCTTCACAGGTAACACCATACCCCTATAAATAAAATTTGGTAGGGGGTAGGGGAGGATATTTATTTAGGTTTTTTTGCTTGCTTAGTGAATTGCAGTGAAAAGTATTTTCTCGTCATGTTTATTTGTGACTTATTATGTCTGCACGCTATTTGAAGTTGCCATGTGTTTCTTTAGAATGGCTGAGTGTGTGTGAGCATAGCATGATACTGAGTGCATTATAAGCATTGCCATTTTATTACTTACCCAGGTATGTGTGCAGGAATTTTAACGGAAGGGTAATCGAAGTTTATAGGGGGTTGAGTTGAATCGTGCTCAGTCGAAAAATATATTTTAAAAAAACTAATTGTTTGAGCAGAGGAGGTTTCGGTCCCGAGAACACTCCTGCACACAAGCATGTTACCATAGCAACAATTATCGGTGATGAATACATTTATTTATATAATATTTGTTTGTCAGATCTTTATTATTCTTATTTTCTTTGTTCTTTTACGAGAAAACAAGAAAAATATGATGTGACTCTGTGTGGCGCAAGTTAATAGTTCATTAATCAATAATAATTGTGGTCTATTCAGTTGGGTTCGAGAACAGCAGATTGTTGGGGAAAAAATATCCTAATGGCAAATTTTCTTCCCTAGATGACGATGTGGATTCAAATCATTCTAATGAAAATGGCCAAAAGAACTGTCAGGTTTGTAAAGCCCAAATAGAGTGGTCTCCCCTTTGCAAAAATATTTTCTTTTTTATTATACAACAAATATTTTAATCAAAGCAAAGTATATATCCACTATATTGGCCAGCTGCATGATATAACTATTAACAATTACTAATTTAGTTTTAGTCGATTGTTATTAACAGTATTTAACTGTGTGTTTTTATTTCACTGCTGCCCTTAACTATTAACATGTAGTGATTGTGCTTACAAAACTCTAGCATACATTTATAATGTTCAAAGTTCAAAGAGTTTAGACACACTCAAATTGCTTGCAGTTTGTTTTGAATTTGTTTTGAATTATCTAGTAGTCTAGTAGGAGTGTCAGTACTAAGTTAAAAGTATTATGGCACAAGTCTTTTCTTTCATGTACCGGAATATTGAAAATGATAGCCAAATTTTATTTGAAATTTTGTTTTAAAAATCTTTCAGAAACATACAATTTACAAGTACCTCCAAATTGTTATTAAATATTCTAATTTACAAATGATCTTTTTCATAAACTATGAAATTTGTGACTGTCTATGAGAAAAAACAAGGTCAAAGTTGCCAATGGGAATTCATTAATACTATCCTTTTAAGTAAATAGCACAAAAATAGTGTATTTTTGAACTTTGATTTACTAAATGATAAATAACAAGCAATGTCTTTACTTTCCATTTACAAAAGATGTAAAGGCTACAATTATTCTGAAAGATGTAAAACATGTTTGTAACTAGTCTTAATCACTAATTAAAAGTAGTAATCCCAATTTTTCTAACAGAAAGGCAGAATCGATATTATTTCTTTTATTATCAAAGGCATGACAAAATCTTTTGGCTTGTATATTTACAACATGATGTAGATCTATGTAAAATTATTTTTTAAGAATCAAAATTTAATTTTTTGTACTTTGGCAGGGGTTTTCCCACATTTATTCAACATTACGTTTGTCAATCTTCAGCATGAAAAAAATAAATAAAAAAGAATTCTTCGAGGTACATGAAAGCTTAGAAGAGTCATTCAGTGTATTTAGTTTCATCTTCAAAGTGCCATGTTCGTGGTCAGCTTGAAGTTACACATATTTACTTAATCAGCGCATATTAATAAATCAATGTGCTCTAATGGTGTCGTGGCACACATGTGGTTTAGGACCACACAGATATTGAGAGAGGAAACCCGCTGTCACCACTTCATGGACTACTCTTTTCAATTAGCAGCAAGGGATCTTTTATAAGCACAGTCCCATAGACAGGATAGTACATACCACAATCTTTGATATACCAGTCGTGAAGCACTGGCTGTGACTGGCTGCAACCTGTCGTGGACACATCCACCGGGGAGTCTCGAAAGATGTGCCCAAGACAGTCATGCTTGAACCTTCAGTGGATGTAAGTTCGAGTCAAATGGTTGATTGATTGGATGGCTGCAAACTCCGTTTTAAGTTTGTTTTGTTTAACGACACCACTAGAGCACATTTATTTTATTAATCGTTGGCTATTGGATGTCAAACATTTTGTAACTTTGACATATAGTCTAAGAGATGAAACCCGCTACATTTTTGTATTAGTAGCAACTTGGGATCTTTTATATGCATCATCCCACAGACAGGATAGCACATACCACAGCCTTTGGTATACATGTACCAGTGTGGAACGAGAAATAGCCGAAATGGGTCTTTGACACATATAGTCATCTGTACATACTTTTAGTTAAAAACTGCAAGCTATGCGACCCTGGTACTTTGTTTGATGTTTATTTCAATTAATTCTTTATCAAAATATTTATATAACCCATTGTTAGAGCTTCAGTTTTATTACTATCACTGCTACCTTCTGTACTAATAGAATTATTACTATCACTGCTACCTTCTGTACTAATAGAATTATTAAACAACACTAACTGCATGTTTTTACAGGGGACAATATTTCAAATTCTTTGGTAACCAGTAGTCCTAGGCGTGATTTATATTTTTCTAACCTTATCAGTTATCTCAAAATTAGTTATCTTACAACCCTGGACCCCGTTCCACAAAGTGATCTTAGCACTAAGATCATCATAAGGGCATACGGTAGTCATGCACATACAGTGATCTTAGGGCTAAGATCATCATAAGGGCATACGGTAGTCATGCACATACAGTGATCTTAGGGCTAAGATCATCATAAGGGCATACGGTAGTCATGCACATACAGTGATCTTAGGGCTAAGATCATCATAAGGGCATACGGTAGTCATGCACATACAGTGATCTTAGGGCTAAGATCATTTCATGGAACGGGCCCCTGGCAATTACCCACTACAATCGGCAATGCCATGGAGATGGCCACAGTGTTTTCCATTTTCTGCTGTATTTAATTTGCCCTGGAACGTTCAATATTCTGTGTCACTTTACTGGATTAATTCATTTTTGGGGGGTAATACTGATAAATTAAATTTCACTCTTACCCCTTAACTGCAAAACTGCCATTGAAAACTGTGGAGAATACAGAGCTCGAACTTAACGATGGCACTGGCAACAATAGCCGTTGTTACGATATGAATTGATATCTGTCAGGAGCTTCACTGAGTTAAAGTTTGCTTTGTTTATAACAACACTAGAGCACATTGATATATTAATTGTCAGCTGATGGATGGCTTCACCGATGGCTGGGTTTTTTGTTGGATAAAAATTATTGCCATCGGTTGAAGAGACTGTTTTTGGTTTTTATATTTGTTGCAAAAGTTACCGATTTAAAATTGCCATAGACAGGCTCGAAATCGTCATTGGTGAGCATTTTCCTTGTGTCATGTTCTTAATGTTGAGCAGTGAGACTATTTTTAAATGACATATTTCTTGCCGTCACCATTTTCCTAATTCCCAGAGTTGTCTTCAAAGGTTTGCAAGATTTATTTTTACAATGTGTAATGGTTCACTGCGGAACCGATCTGAAGTTTGCGGAAATTAAAAATTGCATATCCGGCCCGCAAACATAATGAGGGTTCACATGAAATATTGTCCCCTGTGTTTAACCTGTGCTGTGATGTCCATCCCGGTAGGATGTGTGACATTTTGTTTGATTTCATTCCAACCAGGCAGGCGTGTTGGCAGGCTCTGTCGCGGATGCACGCCTCATAGTGGAAACACGCCCTGGCGCCACTAACGTGCAGGAAACCACGCGCGTCTTAGACGAAAAAATTTCGAGAAAAACGGAGGAATACACTGACCAAATAACGGGCAAACTGTCCTTTCGTACTATTGAAATTATCGAAAAAACCCTCGAACACGAGGTATGGGTTTCTGTGTTCACTGATGCATGTCCACACTGGATGCCTGGATTTCGTCCTCTTTTTTTTTTTTTTCTATTTCTTTCATCATTTTTTTTTTCCAAAAAAGGTTGAACTTAGGTCATTTTACACATGTAGATGTTTTGGCAGTGGATTTTAGAAAAAAAAATATGGGCTGGTGGTTTTCTTATTGTTGTCATTTTGTTACTGTGCAAGGTTCCATCACAAACATGGGCATGTTTAACTTGGGGTTGTGTTTTTTATTATTATTCCTAAAGAGGGATATTAACTTTATTTCAGTCAAATATGTAAGCAAGCAAAGTTGGCTGACGAACTATTAAGCTCTTTCAGTGATTACAGTCTTAAACCAAACTGTATTCAAAATAATTTACATATTCTGTAAGAACCACAAATTATATTTAATGTGCACAGATTTACGTAATGTACATGTACCACTACTCAACATACTTTTTTTTATATATATTATTTATTTATTTATTTTAATATTTCAACAACAAATAAATAAATCCATGTTTCCTTTTTTCTTTCTCAAGGATAATATTGACATTTTAAAGCACCACTTTTTACTAGCTGTCGTGGAAGTTTATGGGGTAACTTTCTAAAGACATTTTAATATGAGGGTTTTTTTTAACAAGCAGTATTCTTGATTCAGGTTTGTGAAAGTTTTGTATAACAGGTACTATTTCCAAGTCTGCTTTGTGCTTTATGTTTATATCTGCGCTTTAATTAGGCTGCTTACCGTCACTGGCAGTGTGTAATCATTTCTTTTCTTCTTTTTTTCCGCTTTGCACATTGTGACCACATTATTTTGCATGTATTATTGGGGAAAAATACAGTGATAATATATGATTGCCTGTCACACAATTATATACCGTGTACATGTGATATTGATGTTTTGATGTGTCACAGAGTGGTTATTGGTAGAATATATGATTGCCTGTCACACAATTATATACCGTGTACATGTGATATTGATGTTTTGATGTGTCACAGAGTGGTTATTGGTAGATTTGCAGGGTTCGAATTTTATCATGGCATCGACGGCTATAATCGGGTTTTGCACCAACCAATCACCTTTCAGTTACAGAATGTCAGAATCGGGATATTTAGGGGAAGTAAAACATAGTGGATGGTGAGAACATCTAGGCGATAATTTTGTTTAAATAAAATGTCTGAACACATTAAAATGTCTCATTTGTTACTGACATAAGTTTCTATAAAATCAGAATTATGTCAGCATAAAAATTATTTGCATTATAAGGACCATCACCTTTTGCCTTGCATGGTCATTAGGGTAGACCCTACAAATTACCTTTAATTACTATTTAATTTTTTCTTTATGAGATAGTGAGTTAAAATTTAGTGTATAGCGTTATCATGTACTGTTACAGATCAAGTTTGACTTTCATGGCGATTTAGGGATGAGACGTAAGCCAATGGTAAAGTGCTTGCTTGATGCGCTGTCGGTTTGGGATCGATCCCCATCAGTGGGCCCATTGGGCTATTTCTCACTCCAGCCAGTGCACCAAGACTGGTACATCAAGACCGTGGTATATGCTATCCTGTCTATGGGATGGTTCATATAAAAGATCCCTTGCTGCTAATCAAAAAAAGAGTAGCCCGTGAAGTGGTGACAGCGGGTTTCCTCCCTCAGTATCTGTGGTCTTAACCAAATGTCTGACGCCATATAATCATAAATAAAATGTGTTGAGTGTGTCGTTAAATAAACCATTTCCTTCCTTCGTGGCGATTTATAACTTTTTGACAGAGTTATGGCCCTTGAATGTAGGAGATTTGTTTTTCCACAATGCCTAAGATAGCGAGTTGAAATATTGTGTATATATCTTTATCATGTATTGTACTGTCACATACCAGGTTCGACCCTCTTTTTTTACACATTTATAGCCCTTGATCTAAGGAGATAAGAAAATTAGTTGGGCCTGGTAGGGACATACTGCTTTAGCAGTACTATCAGAATGCTGGTTAAAGGGACATATCCTAGTTTTTAAACACTAAGGCATATTTTTGACTATTATGGTCGTGTTTGATAACTGAAATCATACTTTACTTTTTTTGATAACTGAAATCATACTTGACATTTTATGGTTTAGATTATCAATTTCCGTTAATTCAAAGTGTTTTTGGTCATCCTGGTGTTTTTAATATCACAAAATGCATTTTTCATATTTTTAAAAATGCACATGCGTCTGAGAAGTAACAGTTATAAGAGTCTATTTTTAGACGGTATTTCACCATTTCAAATTCACAGACTCATGTTTCACTCAATTGTAACTTTATCCAAATGTGTTACAGGTTTGCAGATTAACTAAACTTAGTGTTAATTTTCACAGGTTGAAACTAGGGTATGTCCCTTTAAAATATGAGATACAAATGTATACAGTCATCAATATTGAGAACACTAATATGAATTTAAAAAACAAAGTATTGGACTGACTGTTATGAGATTTTTTATTAATAATACATCTAACTGGAACTTTATATTTGCCTTGGGAAGAATATGTTTTATTTAACGACGCACTCAACACATTTTATTTACGGTTATATGGTGTCAGACATACGGTTAAGGACCACACAGATATTGAGAGAGGAAACCCGCTGTCGCCACTTCATGGGCTGCTCTTTTCGATTAGCAGCAAAGGATCTTTTATATGCACCATCCCACAGACAGGATAGTACATACCACGACCTTTGTTACACCAGTTGTGGAGCGAGCACTGGCTGGAACGAGAAATAGCCCAATGGGTCCACTGAAAGGGTTCGATCCTAAACCGACTGTGCATCAAGCGAACGCTTTACCACTGGCTACGTCCCGCTCCCATACTTGCCGAATTACAACTTTAATTCGCCTTCGACGAGCGACTGCTTAAATTGTGGTATTGTCTCTAGTGTTAGCTTGCTTAAGCCTAGATCTAGAGAGGTGTTGGTTAGTAGGACATCGAACAGCTTTGTGTTCAGTTCCTGCACTGGTTGAAGGTTTTGACGACAATTCATTGGTTAAAAATTATTGAAAACTAAACAAATTTTTTTATCTCGCCTTCATGTAAAATTCTTTAATCTCATTGGTTGTTTGCCGTTGGACAAATCCCTTATACCCCTGTGGGCGGAGCCAAATTCTCTTATACCCCGTCTGTAATTTCCAACAGTTTCCAGCCACCCCAGTTAATGCTAAAGCAATAATTAGATTATAAATAACATTGATAATCAATCAAGTATACATAATTAATTTTATTTTTACTATAAAATACACTATTTCAATACTTTTAAAAGCTGCAATGTTGAACTGGGTAACCTAATTACGGTCGTGGTGTTATTGTATTAATGCGCGATTAGCAACAATTTCTGATAAAAAAAAAAGTTGTTTTTTTTGTTTTGTTTTTATTAATATCTGTTTCAGACAATTTCGTATTACAAACATTTGAAGTTAAAAACTCGTTTATCGATGGAACTATTTTTCGTCACTGGCAAGTGGTTTCGTTCGCGTCCGCGTGGTACGGCTCCGTTAATAAATTGTTAACAATTATTGTCTGGCGTTATTTTGATTATTTGGCTATATGGTTTAACATGTCGGCAAGATAAATTCGTTGTAGAAGCATCTCTCGGCTCGGGGTAAAAGAACACACAGAGGGTACATAAAAAGCCATATACCCCGAGAGATGCTTCTACAACTTATAGTATTTGATTTTTTAAGCAAATTTTGAGATGATGAAGATTTTCAGTTTTGGATATGCTGATAATTAATTATTTATTTATAGAGATGATGGCCTTGTGTATGGAATTTAATTGTATTTAGATTAAATTAGTGGATGAACCTTAACTCGATCATGCGTTTAAAGCCGAAAATACCACTCGATATCGGTATTGTGTCCATACCGAAAACCATACCTATACCGAGGTAAATCACCCACAAAATACTGATACCAATATGGAACCTGAAATTTAAATATCACCCAGCTCTACAGGTCAGGTCAGGTCAGGTCATAGTGTTTAACGTGCACGTTCAGAACCAGCTGCTCTCACTGACTCCTCTGTCTAAGACAGGAGACGCGTTATCATGAGATTTGACCATATATATACTGTTTGTTTCAAGTCCTAATTCTTTTATGCTACTACAAATATGTTATGTTTTTGAACTGCTAAATTTTTGCCATTCCAAAGCCTGACCGGATTTAACACTTCCTACGACCTTTTGTACTGATGTTATGACCCATATGCTGTGACATTGTGTTTAATTACAGTTATGTTTCATTACAGGTGGAAGTAACGAAGCAGCACATTTATGAAGTTAGTCTGGACCAGACACCGGTCAGTCACATCAACAGCTTGTCTGGAGACCAGCGGTGAGTTAACACCAATGACCACCGCAACATCTGTCATACATACAACAGGTCTTCACTTGGGGTCAACAGGTCTTCACTTGGGGTCAATAGGTCTTCACTTGGGTGTCAACAGGTCTTCGCTTGGGGTCAACCGGTCTTCGCTTGGGGTCAACCGGTCTTCGCTTGGGGGTCAACAGGTCTTCGCTTGGGGTCAACCGGTCTTCACTTGGGGTCAACATGTCTTCACTTGGGGGGTCAACATGTCTTCACTTGGGGGGTCAACAGGTCTTCACTTGGGGTCAACAGGTCTTCACTTGGGGGGTCACTGTGGAACGGGATTTAGCTCAGTGGTTACAGCACTCAGTGGAGGTGTTCAGGGACATAATGTAGGTTACACACCACCATTAATTACTCCATGCAGTTCAACGGGTGGGATGTAGTCCAGTGGTTACAGCACTCGGTGGAGGTGTTCAGGGACATAATGACGGTTACACACCACCATTAATTACTCCATGCAGTTCAACGGGTGGGATGTAGTCCAGTGGTTACAGCACTCGGTGGAGGTGTTCAGGGACATAATGATGGTTACACACCACCATTAATTACTCCATGCAGTTCAACGGGTGGGATGTAGTCCAATGGTAAAGCAATTGCTTGATGCATGGTCAGTGCACCACGACTGGTACATCAGAGGCTGTGGTATGTGCTATCCTGTCTATGGGATGGTGCATATAAAAGATCCCTTGCTGCTAATCAAAAAGAGTAGCCCATGTCGTGGCGACAGCGGGTTTCCTCCCTCTATATCTGTGTGGTCCTTAACCATATGTCTGATGCCATATAATGCAGCTTCCTCGGTCTAGGGGCGGGGTGTAGCCCAGTGGTAAAGCGCTCGCTTGATGTGCGGTCTGTCTGGGATCAATTCCCATTGATGGGCCTGTTGGGCTATTTCTAGTTCCAGTCTGTGCATCACTATTGGTATATATCAAAGGCTGTGGTATGTGCTATCCTGTCTGTGGGATGGTGCATATAAAAGATCCCTTGCTACTAATGGAAAAATGTAGTGGGTTTCCTCTCTAAGACTATATGTCAAAATTACCAAGTGTTTGACATCCAATAGCCGATGATTAATAAATCAATGTGCTCTAGTAGTGTCATTAAACAAAACAAGCTTTAACGATACCCGACGACAATTTATTAAATAACGTTCCCTGTGCTTCAATCATAGGCTTTCATAAACTGTTATATTGTGTAATATATGTGGGTAAAATATAAAATAAAAATCATATAATCATGTAAGTAAATCAACCATTTTATGTGGATTGTTGGAACCCTTGAAGAAGAGGACAAACGAGAACACACACACACACATATCACAAACATTACAAGAGGTTTATTTCTGTGTAGCACTGTAATCAGGGGTCGAAACGGCCTGTGGCCAGGTCACCAAATGCCCTATTTGGGTGACTTAAATATTAAACAAATAATGGCTTTAGTTGCCCAAATAATAATATGTGGGCGATCTTCTTTAGAGCTGTAACATATGAGCCACTATTAATATTTGTAGTCCACATTAAAATCTTGATCGTGGTTCTCTTACCATAATTTGCCAACATCCATTGTTACTTTTTGGGCCACCATATTTTTTGGGCGAGTTTCGAGCCCTGCTAATATATTCACACATGTTTTATTCTTTTTTTTCATTTTTTTTCTCCCACCAGGTGAAGTTCCTAGATATCACCCAAATCAGGGACCTTGACCTTCAGTCCATGTGGCCTTGCCATCTCTTCACTATCGGAATCATGGGAATTGTTCATTTCTGTTTAGCTACAAGCCAGTGTTTGTAACAATAGTTTTAATTGGTTCTCTTAATGTCTCGTTTACTATGTTAACTGCCAATGCAGTGTTTTAGATGCAAGATGTGATTTTTTTTTTTTTTTTTTAAGACCATTAATTATGTCATACTTTGATTAGTTTGCCAAATTGTGAACACTGTTTTACTTGGTATGCCCATCATGGAATGCGTGTATTGGTGTGGAGGGAATTGTATTAAGTTACTTGTTTGTGTGAACATCAGCATATCACTCAGTTTGTATCGTGTATTTGCCCTGGTCGGAACCCCCCAGAAATGTACATGGTATAACCTGTAATTGAGTAATATGCAAGATTTGTGAATCAAAGATAAAACTAGAGTCATCTAGAATTCTTGGAACTCTTTTCCTGGTGTTGTTGGAATTGTATTTTCAGGATTCATGGAATTTCGGAAAACTATATCCACGATTCTTGGTCAGTTTTATCTGAGATTCTTAGAAATATATTTCGGATTCTTAGAAATCTATATTCAGGATTCTTGGAAATCTGTATTTACATTTTTTTTAAAGAAATATTCTTATGTAGGATTCTTAGAAATCTGTATTTTGGATTCTTGGAAAATCTAAATGCAGTTTTTAGAAAAATTTCTTATGTAGGATTCTTAGAAATTTGTGTTTTAGGATTCTTGAAAATCTATATCTGGTTTTTTTTTGTAAAACGTCTTGGCAGTGTATCTAGGATTCTTAGAAATCACTGTCCCAGCCCTCGAAATTCACGACAGCATTGCAGCGGTATTTTTATCTTTATCAGATATTTGCTTTATTATTATCTGTACTAAATGTGCCGTTGCACAACGATCTGAATTTTGAGGCCTGCTAACCATTGTACCCTGTCCTATCGCATTCTATGAACAGTAGGTGCCAAAATCGAGCTCATAGTGAGCTTCACCTTAAACTGAATTGCTACAGCCAGAACGAATGAAACCATTTTCGAATGTTATCATTGCTCACTATCGCCGAATGCAGAACAGTATTGCTTAGAAGTTACGTTTAAAAAATACAGAACAACAAAGAGGAATGCAGATATTAAATGATTAATTTAGTTTTCTCTAATCGTATTCAACTTGCTAGCAGGGGGCGGGATTTAGCTCAGTCGGTTGAGTGCTCGCTTGCTTGCGTCACTGGATCGAACCACCTCGGTGGATCCATTCAGCTGATTGGTTTTTTTTTATTGTTCCAATCAGTGCACCACAACTGGACAAAGGCCGTGGTATGTGCTTTCCTGTCTGTGGGAAAGTGCATATAAAAGATCCCTTGCTGCATTAGAAATATGTAGCAGGTTTCCTCTGATGACTACAGAGTCAGAATTATCAAATGTTTGACATCAAGTTGTCGATGATTTGCTCTAGCGTTGTCGTTAAACAAAGCAATCGAACAATCACATTGCTAGCACAACAACAATGCAATATGACCCAGAGTCATAATCTCCACTGCAGAATTATCTCCCCTTGCTGGGTGTATATAGTACGCCTGCACATGTGCAGACCGTGTTTAAAATCATTCTGTTGGAATCCCATTCATGTGTGTGTGTTCATCAACACCATCAATCAGCTTCTTACCAACATTTTAGGCCCATTCCGACAGTCCATTTACTAAATTTTATCATGATTTTTATGTTAATATTAATTTGCATTACTTTTGTTGTTCTGTACAAAAACGGAGTGTTCTGCAAATTCTTGCCATTTGTTGTGTGTAGAGATTAAATAGTTTTCCAGTAGGCGATGACCACGGATTGGGACAATTCCTGTTACACTGATTGGCGGTTTATGATAGCTGTACTTACATTCTGTACCTGACTAGCTGCTTTTAACAACTCTGCCCGTGTTCTATTGATGACTAGCTGTTGCCATGTTCTGTTACGGGCAAAGCTGGTGTGTTTCTGGGGCCTAATTCGCAAATTTCTCTTAGGCTCTGCTAGACAACAAAGCATCCTCTTTGCAAGTCTTGTAGCACTGCACTGCGAGATTGCAAAGTTGCGAGAGTTTAGTGAATTAGGCCCCTGGACCCCGTTCCACAAAGCGATCTCAGCGCTAAGATCACCTTAAGTGTGTGTTAGGTGTGCAGTTACGGTAATCTTAGGGCTAAGATTGCTTCGTGGAACTGGGCCCTGGTCATCCAAGTGTTTGTAAGTAGCTCCAACTGCATTTTATGCAAAACAAAACATAAACAAGGTATATGATATGTGTGCATGTATGTACTCACAGCCGTAGCCTAAAATAAGTGGGGTAGCAATACAAAAAGAATCTAGGCTTAGTTGTTGGCTTTTTGTTGTTGTTCTTTCTTTCTTTTTCTGGGCGTGCAAAGTTCTCCCATTGCATCTCTTCTAGTTCATGTCCGATAAGAAATGGGTCCAGAGACTTAGTCCAGGAGCTAGGTATGAGAAGAGACCTAGAAAATTGTTGAGCACAACACCCACTACAGAGTTGGTTTGTCACTCCAGGCTGCTTGGGGGGGGGTGGGGGGGTGGGGCCTCTGGAACATTCCTAGCCCTGGTGTAGAGTTCAATTGTGGCAGCAGCAATAGATGACAGCCTATTTTCTAACGGGGTGGGGGTGGCTTAGGTGCAGAAATCAACAATTTCATTTGATTTCCTCTCTTCTACTGGAACATATCCTTCAGGAATTGTTGTTACTACTATGTTAATGCTCAACCAGTGCTTTATGAAAAAAATGTAATAATTATAAACTTAGTTCGTTTTTTCATTTGTCGTGTAATTTAATTTCTATGTTGAGGGCCTCCTGAACCTGAAGTGCCCCGGACCCCCAGAACCTGAAGTGCCCCCCCCCCCCCCCCCCCCAAGGTCTAAATCCGGCCCTGTGCTCAACTATTTTTTCTGGTCTTGACTCCCGGGCTATTAAGAGAAAGTCCGAGTTAGAGAGTACAAGAGAGAATATTTGATGATTTCATGAAGCATTTTCATTGTACAAATGTTCTGCCAAGGTTTTACGTTGTCCACAGTGAACATATTTTTTTACAAAATACATTTAATATTTTTGTTGTAGAATATGTAGACTATCCACGGTATGCAAGTTTCCACTAGAAAATGCAGTTATTTTGCTTTTTGTTTCTCATATTTGTTCAGCTTGTGTGAGACCTGGGACCTAATTCACAAAGGTCTCTTAGGCTCTGCTAGACAACAAAGCATCCTTTTAGCATTGCATTGTGAGATCGTAAAGTTGCGAGAGTTTAGTGAATTAGGACCCTGGTCCGGGACTTATAAAACTTTTTAGAGTGTTGACTTGAACATGGTGACACCTTCATACAAATTGCATGTATGTGACATCATTAGAGGTTTGACTCGAAAGTTTTTAAAAGCACGGACCCATAACTAAATATTTTCCATGTTCTAAATACTAGTAGTAGTTCACTTAGCACATTGGATATTTCAGATGGTTTCCCCCTGCAGTTTTCTCTTTAGATATCGATGCTAAATGTTAAAATACTATGAAATTTAAAATGTTGTTTACATTTCTGGCAATTTTGTTTTACTTCCATTTGTCTTTTTCCCTCATTAATCTAGCAACAAATATCACTAATTTTTAGCAAAAAAATACAAAAATGTACTTGAGGTATAACATTTCATAAGACATAATGTAAAAGAAAGGTTAATGAATGAAAGCAAAATTAGTATTGATCGTAGGAACAATTTGATTCATCAGCTGAACTCATTTCGTCATCAGCTGTAGTCGTCATCTTCAAGACCAAAGTGATTCCAAACCACGGGCTAAACCTCTTCCTGTGGACCTCATACATGTTGTATACAGGAAAGAGTTCTGATTGCAGAAAGTGCATCTTGATTGTCTGGCAAATGCAAACTTTGGAGTTTCTTCCTGTAACAGAACGCCACTTCTGGTGGATGATTTGCTCAAAATCAGGACAGGTCACACATTTGCGCATTCAACATTTGTCAGTTTCTGATGTTTCACTATCATAGAAAGCATCAGGGAATGGTTTCATGTTGGTTGGACCTGGATTGGCCTCAACACATCCACAAACAGTCAAATTGTTTCCTCCACGCCCACTGCTTAAATGCGACTGATATTTCATTTTAGGGGTTTTTCCGTAATTTTTTGCTGCTAAAATCTGAAGTGTATCTGAAAAAAACATATATATCGCAAGGTTCCAATGAATTGTTTGTTTGAGAGTTTACCATTTTTATTAACAACTCAGACTGTTTAAACCGTCTGGGAAAGATGTTACATGAGATTGCTTGTTAGGTCAACGGGTTTAAAATCAAGGTCAAGGTGAATAAAGATTTGTATTTTGTATTCCTGACATTTCAGTCCATATACCAGTCATCAAAATGGTCTTGTTTCTGCTTTCTGGTCTGTGTGTGCATGCGTGCATGTCTGTGTGTGTGTGTGAAGGTAAAGGTCGCTGATGATGGTGCTTTTTGTTTTCCTAGAATGCATCAGTTCTTAAAACTTCATTTTCTTTTCTCTTTTTTTTTATTTTTTTTTATTAGGGAAACTGAAAGGGAATTTTTGGGGAGAGAAGTGTCAGACCATTCCTATTCATTAAACAAAATCTACATATTAAAAAAGAAAGGAATGTGTTTTGACACTTTTAATATTGTAAACAGTTCCTTCTCGTTAACAAGAAATGCTGTAGATGCATTTTCCATACAGGACAACACATACCACTGCCATTGATTACTTGGTGTAGAATGTATTTTTTTTAAATAAACATTTTGGTTTTAGAATCTGTGACCTTTATACTGTTACACAAAGGTCAGTAATATTTGTTCAGTTAGGGGTCAATAACCTTTATACTGCTGCAGAGGTCAGTAACCTTTATATTATTAAGCATTCATTGACCTTTGTGCACTTAATGATTTTAATTTGTGACAGAGTTTGTACCTTCTTGATAAGAATGGATATAGGTTGCCAAGGTGATGGGTACTCCTTTTCTCCACCCACACCCTTCCCCCTGATAGAGTGGATGTAGGTTGCCAAGGTGATTGGTACTGCAACTCTTGATAGAGTTAGAACAGGCTACAGGTTGCCAAGGTGATGGGTGCAATGGATGATGTTTATATTTTTTGCAACCAAGTTAACTTAAACTGGGTTCAACATGTCAAAGTATGAGGCCAAACAAAGCAGTTGTGAATGTTTATGTTTTTTGCAAATGGAAAATGTGTGACTTTTTAAACTTTAGGCGCTATGGTCAACAAGATTTGTATCTTTTGATGTGGCAAGCTACATTAAATCAGTGAGAAGAAGATTTTTATGTTTGTTTTATAAAGATGATGGTTTTTGTTATCATTTTAAACTGATGTGATCATGTATGTATAGGTTTTAAAAACTTTTTCTTAAAATATACTTTTTTTCATTTTAGATTATGCACATTGTTGAGTTCAGTATGTTTGTTAATAGTGTTGTTACCCAGAGAATGACATCTTTCCGCATTCCTTCTTTAAACTGTTTGATCACTGGTAGCATTGTGGTTTTTCTGCAATAGTGTGATAATGTTTTGGTGTTTCCACTTGTGGGTTAAAAAAATGGGGAATTTTATCCCTCAAAACAAATAATGGAGTAATCCCCACAAAAATAATGCCGCTACGTGTTTGGTTTTACTGAAATGCGACTGTTTGAGAAAAACAATGATTATTATTTTGATTAATTTTGACTTTACGTCCATTTTAAAGGTACTTTGTCATCAAGAGGAATGTCTTTATTTCCGAGAAAATCGACAATAATATGTGTTAATCTACTTGCATACAATACAACAAAACAGGGAAATCGACAATAATATGTGTTAATCTATTTGCATACAATACAACAAAACAGGGAAATCGACAATAATATGTGTTAAATCTACTTGCATACAATACAAAACAAAACAGGGAAACAATTTTAAAGTATGTAATAGAAGACCAAGCATACGTGACGATTACAAATCTTCCATTAGCATATTCAGTAGTGATGTCCAGTCGGTCTAGGATCAATCCCCATCGGTGGGCTCATTGAGCCATTTCTCGTTCCAGCCAGTGCACCACGACTGGTATTATTAAAGGCTGTGATGTGTGCTATCCTGTCTTTGGGATGGTGCATATAAAAGATCCCTTGCTGCTAATGGAAAAATGTAGTGGGTTTTCTCTGATGACTACGTGTCAGAATTACCAAATGTGTTTTTGACATCCAATAGTCGATGATTAATTAATCAATGTGCTCTAGTGGTGGTGTTAAACAAAAACAAAATATAATTAAGTATGTAAAAAAAAATGTCAGTTGTTCTTGAACTTGTGTATGTAAATTCCTTTTTCAGTTTAGTAGAGACCTTGACCTGAAAACGACTTGAAAACTGCTTGAGAATGACATCAGTCTGTTGACTTGATTGACTTAAGATTTGACTTACGTTTGACTAGAGAATCACTTAAGATTGACCTGAGATCGACATACAATTGACTTGGGAACAACTTAAGATTAACCTGAGAATGACTTGACATTGACTTGAGGGACGTATATTGCTGTAGACGGGTTTACAATCGGCATAAAAACATACCGATACTTTCGTAAAACTGACAAATACACGTGATCATGAGATTTTGAGAGGAAAGTGGAAAGATATCTTTAACAATAAGGGTAACAAGTTAAAAAGACTAAGTGGTGATGGATAGATGCATGCAATAAGATAGAGTGAACCATTCATCGACAGCTGATGTATGTTATGTTGGGGGTTTTCCATTTGTTCGAATAGCATTTTTACAAAATCCTATTCGTGGTCTTTGTTTTATTGTTATTCCGTTTTTTTAAATTCCGTATGTATTCTTGTTTAAGTTATGTCCCAGCTAGATGTATATTTTTGCCAACAAACACGATAACCACTTGTGTGTTGTTATTTATCATGTGAAATCAACATTCACATTGTGTGTTGTTATTTATCGTGTGTAATAAACATCCATATTGCATGTTATTTATCATGTGAAATCAACACCCACATTGTGTGTCGTTATTTATCATGTGAAATAATCATCCACATTATGTGTTATTTATCATGTCAAATAAAACCCCACAGTGTGAATGAATATGATTAACATTTCATTGTTCATGGCAAAATTTAATTATCTATTGTATTTTATTGTTGATTGTTGTTATTTTTAGTTTTATTTTGTTCCGATGCAATATGAACTGAAACTTCAGATCTGTGGTGGGGGTTTTCTGATCAACTACGTAAATTGTACAACTTGCAAAAAGGTTTTGTCATTCAGCAAAAAGAACTCTGTCAGTTTAACAGCAGTTAGCAAATTTACCTCAACATTTCACCAGAATGACACCCCCTACCCCCACCCCGAGTACCCTGCTGTTAAATTAATGACTGTAATAGTAAAACGAGTCCCTTTCTCTCTCTCTCTCTCCTCCTCTCTCCCCCCTCCCCCCCCCCCCCCCCCCCCCACGAGTAGAGGAGGACAGTTTTCTCTCATCTGTTAATCATACAACAAACAATGGTACTGTGAATCACAAAATATTAATGTTCTTGAAATTTAGCGAAATCCAAATTAGTGACATATTAGCGACATCAAACTTTTGGCGAGGTTGTCATATCAGACACTTAATAAACATAAGTTTTAAGTTGTAGGATAAGCAGAAATAATACTTTCGATCAATTTTGACATTATGCAGCTTACAGACAACTTAAATTTAGTCAAAACAATGGCAGGAGTGTGCACGTAACTGATGGCAACTATTGTTTGCTGTCTATTTGGTTTAACCAATAGCTAGTAACCGTATTGTTTGTGTGTTCAGTTAAATCACCAACAAAACAGCTGCACATGTTTTTTTCCAGAACAGTCCGTTGTACGTCTTTTTAAATTTAGCATTATGAAATATTGGTGTCTTTGTACGGTCTCGCTAAATTTGCTATGTTATGCTCTCTAACATTTCCCGATCTACAGTATTATTAATCAAACAGTGGTTTATATAATTGTACTACAATTTAGGAAGAAAACAACTCATTTTGTATGGATAATATCAGGGCTGGTTTTGCCATTTGCCAAATTCGCCAATTTTCAACTTTAAAAACAATTGGCAAAATTATATTTTAATATGTCGAAATAAAATATCACTTCTGCATTGTAATATTCACCAATCGAGCCTCGTTTTGGAATTTCATAAAATAAGCAGTTGAACAGAAGAAACCCCATCGCACATTCTTCAAGTGACTTTTCAGACGTAGACATCTTTTCTTTTCTTTTTAAAGTGGATCTACTGGTGAAGACAGCATGTCAGTCCCTGGTTTCGGTGGCGGGCGCTTCATTACCGAAAACAATTAAAATGCTTCGGGTTTTTTTTATATTTACACGTTGCTACAATGTATTCCATTTCCAACATCAACTCATATCATTTTGTAAATTTGTGTACAGAGGGCCTCGGACGTTGTTTTTTTTCGGCAGCACTGCACGATAACGACGAGGCCCAACAGTTTATTTAATCCCATGTTTTTATTTACGTATATGTGTCGGCAAATGAGCATATCACATGGACGTTTTCTCACAGTGGTACATCCAGGTTCTGCTAATGTTAACAGATGCAGGGCTGTGGGTTGACGTCATCATTCTGTTTTAAATATTACTGAGTGTGAGAAGTGACGTTCAGATTTGAATGCTAATTAATATAATTATATTTTCATCTTAATACAGAAACATAACCTTTTATTGTTGTTCCATTTCTAACATATGTTCATTTTGATGGGGGGGGGGGGGGGTGTTAAGGTTATTTTTTTCTGCAGTAGGGGTCATAAAGTTTTTACATCTCTGGTAATAAACATAGTATGTCGGTGGTCGTATTATGTTATTTCATGATAATCTTTCATTGGCCTTCAATATTTTTTAAAGAAATGAAATTTTGAGGAAAATGGAATTTTCTGTAAGATACTCATTTAATAATACATGTAACTAACTCTTTAAATCTGCTATTTTCATTGTTTTCTAAGTTCACTAACTTTAGGGGTTATTCACGGCTACCCATATTTTCAAGAGCATACAAACTCTATACTCTGATGGGGAGTGGCTTTCTGTACATTTATTAAACAAAAAAAGTTTATTATAAAGTTTCATTAAAAAAATCCACATTTTTAATGGATACTTTTACAAAGGGCAAAGGGGTACCCAATGTCTCCCCCGTCAAAACAAATTCATAATTTTGTTTTTTAAATTTGTATAATTTGCACTCTTGTTAAAATATAACAGTGAATGGCCCCTCGCTGCTCTTTAAAAATAATATTTATATTTTAAAAAATAATATATATATATATCGTTATATATATATATTTGTGAAGAAACAACACTGTATTATCCATATTATAGCTTTACAATTTGCTGTTTTTTCTACAATATGCTGAAGTAAAAAAAAAGAAAAGAAAGATGTACAGTTTGTATTATTTAAATAATTAAGACACTTTATGTTACATGCTTGAATCACTTTGAAGAGGTACTGCGCGTACACAGAGGGCCGAATTTACAAAGCCTCTTTAAGACGTATACGCGTGTAACTACATACATTTTACAATGCTTAAACACCTGTTTATGTCTTACACACGTGTAACTACATACATTTTACAATGCTTAAAAACCTGTTTGTCTTACACACGTGTAACTACATGCATTTTACGATGCTTAAACACTCACGTTTGAGAAAAACAGGCTTCGTAAATCCGGCCCAGAGAGTTTTAGACATTTGTTCCAGTACTGTAACTACTACTACTACTATTACAGTGTGTTGTTGGGAATTTGACGGTAGCAAAGAGACGATGTTATATTTGTATTACGAGTGCCTCCTCCTACTACCACTACTACTGTTTAGATTTCCATACCTCATCCGTGCAGTGGACGTGTATCTGTGTGGGTGTCTGTCACACGAGTCCAACTAAAATGTTAACTAAAACGTTCATGAGAGATCAGCACATACATGTATGTCTTGTCAAATTATTGTTCAATGCCTGTAAAAAAATAAATAATTATAATAAATAAACAAAAACCCAACTGATCTTTATTAAAGATGTGATTGTTTCTAAAACGTGTGTTGTTTTATTGTTGTTGTTTTTTTGGGGGGAGTGGGGGTTGGGAGGGGAGATGAGGGGCTTAGTGTTAGTTAATGTTTGTTTTGTTGTTTTTGGGGGGAGGGGGGATGAGGGGCTTAGTGTTAGAGTTAATGTTTGTTTTGTTGTTTTTGGGGGGGGGGGGGGGGAGTGGGGTTGGGAGGGGAGATGGGGGGGGCTTAGTGTTAGAGTTAATGGTTGTTTTGTTGTTGTTGGTTTTTTTGGGGGAGTGGGGGTTGGGAGGGGAGATGGGGGGCTTAGTGTTAGAGTTAATGTTTGTTTTTTGGGGGGTTGGGAGGGGAGATGAGGGGCTTAGTGTTAGAGTTAATGTTTGTTTTGTTGTTGTTGTTTTTTTGGGGGGAGTGGGGGTGGGAGGGGGGGGGAGGGGCTTAGTGTTAGGTTAATGGTTGTTTTTGGGGGGAGTGGGGGTTGGGGGGAGATGAGGGGCTTAGTGTTAGAGATGTTAATGTTGTTGGTTTTTTTGGGGGGAGTGGGGGTTGGGAGGGGAGATGGGGGGCTTAGTGTTAGGGTTAGATGAGGGGCTTTGTTTTGTGTTTGTTGTGTTGGTTTTTTAGTGTTAGGGGGTTGGGGGTATTTTGGGGGGGAGTGGGGTTGGGAGGGGAGATGGGGGGCTTAGTGTTAGAGTTAATGTTTGTTTTGTTTTGGGTCCCTTTTTTTTTGGGGAGGGGGGGTTGGGAGGGGAAGATGGGGGGCTTAGTGTTAGAGTTAATGTTTTGTTTTGTTGTTGTTTTTTTTTTGGGGGTGGGGAGATGAGGGGCTTAGTGTTAGAGTTAATGGTTTTTTTTGTGGGGGGGGGTTGGGAGGGGAGATGAGGGGCTTAGTGTTAGAGATGGGGTGGCTTGTTGTTAGAGTTGGGGGGGAGATTGTTTTTAGTGTTAGAGTTTTTTTGTTTTGTGTGTTTTTTTTGGGGGGAGTGGGGGTTGATGAGGGGCTTAGTGTTAGAGTTAATGGGGTTTTGGGGGGGGGGGGGGTTGGCAGGGGAGATGGGGGGCTTAGTGTTAGAGTTAATGTTTGTTTTGTTGTTTTTTGGGGGGAGTGGGGGTTGGGAGGGGAGATGGGGGCTTAGTGTTAGAGTTAATGTTTGTTTTGTTGTTTTGGGGGGGGAGACGGGGGGCTTAGAGTTGATGTTTGTTTTGTTTAATGACACAACTCAAGCACATTGATTTGGCATTGGCTATTTGATGTCAAGCATAGAAATAGGATGGGGATGGGGCGGATAACTCCATATGTATAGGGATGGTCTAGTGGTTTTCCTTCGTCGGAGCATACATTATAGGGAACATAGCAGTGTAGTTGTGTTACAACTGGTAAGTATGAATAATAATGAAAATTAGAACATTTTCTATTTTGGATGTCAAACGTTTAATAATTTAATTCTTGGAGGAAAGCTGCTACTTTTTTCCAGCAGCAAATATATGATCTTTTATATGCACTTTTGAACAGGGCAGCACATACCACAGCCATTGATCCTTAGTACAGCACTCGCCTTAGGTGTAATGGATCACAGGATTGTTCACTCATGACTAATACATAAAAAACTGGTATATGCTGTCCTGTTCAACTGGAAGTTTTTTTGTCGTGAGATTTGCCACAACCCCAAAGATACACATACATTGTAATTTTGAAACATGGAAATAAAGGTTAATTTCAAATGCAGTGGTGAAATATGTTTCAACCTTTATAGCATGATTAAAATAATTTTGTATGAACGAAAAGAACAGTAGGCCACCAAAAACGCATAATACTGCCGTATACAGAAACTGATACCGATGGTCTAAAGACGAAACTATTCAAGGTTTAACTTCAGTTGTTAAAAAGATTATTTATTATTTGGAAATATGTTACAGTGATTGCAAACTCTGGAGAGTCCCTTTCAATAAATTGAAAGTAAAAAAAATATGCATATACATGTGTGTGTGTATATATGTATATCTATATGTATATCTATATCTATATCTATATCTATATATATATATATTTGCTACTATGGTATTAATGCCCATGGACTACATGTATGTGAAACAAAATATGTGATGGTTAGATTTTAAGCAATTAATCTCTTCCCTGAATTTGTTACATGGCAATGTTTGGCGTGGTGCCTCGAGTATGTGTACATTCATCCCATATTCATTTTAAAATAAATTTAATTAAACACACAATCTCTCTTCATTTTCCCATTGACTTCATTTATCTCTTGTTCAACTTTATATAACTTAATAACCACATGTTTTCCCCATGTTCACTTTAAAATTAATTTAATTTAACACACAATCTCTTTTCATTTTCCTATTGAGTTCATTTATCTTATGATCAACTTTATATAACTTAATAACCACAGGTGGGTTTTTTCCCCATGTTCAGTTTAAAATAATTTTTAATTTTCCTATCGAGTTCATTTCTCTCACATTCAACTTTATATAACTTGAGAGCCACAGGTATTTCCATGTTCATTTTAAAATATATTTAACAAAATTTTAATGATCTCTCTTCATTTCCCTCTCGAGTACATTTCTCTCATATTCAACTTAATACAAGTCGATAAACATAGGCATCAGAACATCTTACATGTAGTTGCAATGTGAAATGGGTTTATTTGGGGTGGCCAGTTATATATATAATTAATTTGGTTGTCAACTACAGAGTGGGCCAATGCAATATCTTCTGATTTGTGGGGGGACCCTGCCTAACCCCTACTAACAACAACTGGTACATTGGCAATAAAAAATAATTCTCACTCAACACACAATCTTTGTTTTGTCTTCAAACACATTCATCCCATGTTCATTTAAGAGTTTGTGTTTCAAGCCCGGTCATGTTCATCTCCTGTTCAACTTCATTTTATAACTTAATATATTAAATATACAATCGTTTTTGTGTTCCGTCCATTGGATTTCGTCTCCGAACTAATCTTTTAACTTGTGCAAATCTTTCTGAATCCACGACCAAATTATGTCTGCCATTTTGTCGCTGGCCTCGAGAACGTACGCATGCGAGAAGTCGTTTTGACACATGTAGATATCGGCGTGCGGGAACTTCCGCTTCAGCTGGTAACAGTATTCTTTCGGACACCAGTGGTCGCACGAACCGTAGTAGAAGCTCAGCTTGGAAATGTTCTTACGAATGATGTCCTCGGGCAACCGGGTCACCTGCTGCATCTCCTGGTTTGCCATGAACGTCGCCTTGTTAACGCAGACGGGATCGAACAGGCTCATGGTGGCATTGAGTGCGCACTCGGGCACCTTGAAGTCCTTGAAGTAGCGCAAGATGAGGCGGTACTGGACGTGCGGCGACAGGTAGGACAGAGCCTTGACGGCGAGGACAGCTAGCCAGCGTAAGTAGTAGAGAAGCGGAGCGACGTAGACACCCTGCGGTGACAGCGCCATTCTCTCGATGGTCGGGAAGAGGAGGAAGCAGCGCAGGATCTTGTGCGGGACCTGGTCCATCAGTTTGAGGATCATGTAGCAGCCGATCGAGTGGCCAATCAGAATCAGTCGGACGTTATCGGGAATTCTCTGCATGATGAATTCGATCTTGTGTTTGATTTGTCCGCCGAGTGAAAACACGCCAGGAGGGTCTTTTACTAAAAAAAAAAAAAAAAAAGAAGATTATTATTACATTAATATTAAACATTAACAAAAATTATAATAATATATATACATTATTCGAACCATGGACTCTCAGTACGAAAGTCCAGCGCTCTACCAACTGAGCTAATAGGGAAATTCCCACTAGCTATTGCCAGTAGGAGCACTTTGTACCAACACTACTACATACTCCCCCCCCCCCCCCCCCCCCATAAGTGAAGCTACGTCCCAGAGCTGTGTGGGCCACGGGCAGTTGAACTGTTACGGGTCCTGACTGGGTTATAATTGTATTCTTGTGTTAACAACACACCTAGTCCTTATGTTATCTCCAAATGTAACAGAAAAATCAACCTCCACAGAGGGGATTCGAACCACGGACTCTCAGTACGAGAGTCCAGCGCTCTACAGTGTTCGAGATTAACGGTATCCCGATATCCCGGGGATACCAGAATTTTATTTTGAATACCAGACTTCAAGAAGCCAGTATCCCACCGGGATACCATATAATACTAAATTCTCAGATGGGATACCAGATTTTGAAATGTTAGTATCCAACTGGGATACTGCCCGAAAATTTTAATCTCGAACACTGCTCTACCAACTGAGCTAATAGGGAAATTCCCACTAATTACTGCCAGTAGGAGCACTTTATACCAACACTACTACATATATATACATGTACATGTATTTATCCTATAACTTACCCATGATATCCATGTCATGACGAATCCTATATATATTAATTCTTAGACCATTTTATTTTCATTTATTCAGCCACTCATGTAGGCTACATGGAAAATGTACTGTATCAATAAACTTGAATCTGAAATCACATTAATAAAAGTGAGTCTTATGGTTTTGGAAGAATTTTGGTCAATCAGCTGTTGGAATGTTTGGACCAGTCCAATGTGATGGGGAGGGTGTGTGTGTGAAGTGCCACAGTTCAGAGGTCAGGGTAAGTAGGAAGTTATTCAGTGTTTTCTCACATATTTCTGAAAATCCACTGGCAGACTTTGGAACAGACACGTGTCCAGCGTGCGAGATGCCCCAGACGGGAATCCTCGACCCTGTGTTGAAATACAACACTCTCAGGAATTCCTCATAATACTCAATTATTCCTGGGTTTCCTGAAAAACAGATAAACATTGTAACAGCACTCATGAACTCATAATAATACTCAATTATTCCTGGGTTTCCTGAAAAACATAAACATTGTAACAGCACTCATGAACTCATAATAATACTCAATTATTCCTGGGTTTCCTGAAAAACAGATAAACATTGTAACAGCACTCATGAACTCATAATAATACTCGCAGGGGCGTAGACTGAAGCAAATGGTCCGCTTTCAGAACTAAAACATACAGGTTTATACATATGGAGTTTTTGGTGGTGCAAAAACAAAATAAAAAAGGGTCCACTTGGTTTATATTTGACACACACCCACCCCACCCCACCCCCCACCCAGTTAAACCCCAAATAGTTAAACACAGTACAGCACTCTCAATTATTCCCAAAACGTTTTAAATTGCAGTACAGCACTCGTGCACTCCTCATAATATTCTATTATTCCTGTGTTTCCTGGGGAAAAAAAGAAGCTTTAAATTGCAGTACAGCACTCATCAACTCATAATATTTGATTACTCCTTGGTTTACAGAAAAAAATATAAAAAATTCAGTACAGCATAAATACTCGATTATTCCCAGGATTCCTGAAAAATAGATATAAACTGCAATACGTTATATGCATGAGCTCTTTATAATAGTTCCTTATTCCAACTGCATTTACATGTATATAGCTGGTTGAATTTACATTTTGGATTTCATGTATGTATAAAGTATAATGTGTATTTGGTATGGCAAAATGTATAGATACATAACAGGAAATATTCCTCAAGCATTTTTGGGTTATACAAAAATGTACGTGCATTTGTACTACTAATGTTCAAGAACATTGGAGTATGATAGGTTATGAAACATAGTAAATTGTATACATGTACCAAAAATATATGTTAATCAGTTTGATAATGCTCAGATGTACATACCCAGGGCTTCTAGCATTTTTATAAAATCCACTAGCCACGGGATCAGTGACTTCAAACATTTACTGGGCATAATTAAAAATTCACTAGCCCTACTTTACTAATTGTACTAAATAATAGTAATAATCAGATATGTCACCTAAAGAGGGAGATAGAGCTTAAAAACACTAACATTTTGGGGAGTGGGGTAGGAGATAGAGCTTAAAAACACTAACATTTTGGGGAGTGGGGTAGGATATTCATATTTGGCAATAGTAGTTACTTACTAGCCCAACATTGAATATCACTAGCCATGGGAGTGGGGCTACTGTAATCTAGAAGCCCTGACATACCACTAACAAGGAAAACATTGAGCTATAATGAAATGTATACATACCAGGAATAACCAGAAATATATATGGTGCATGTTGTTTTTTGTTTGGCAGTTGTCCAAATTTGATTATGTGAGTAGAACCTCCCAGGATTGAACAGAACTCTGTCCTCATTTCAGAACATCTCTCCATTGTGACAGGTCAAGATAGCAGCTCTGAAAAATAAGGAAGGAAATGTTTTATTTAACGATGCACTCGACACATTTTTATTTATTTACGGTTATATGGCATCAGACATGTGATTAAGAAACACATAGATATTGAGAGAGGAAACCCGCTGTTGCCACTTTATGGGCTACTCTTTTTCAATTAGCAGCAAGGGATCTTTTTATATGCCCCATCCCATAGACACTAAGACAGGATAGTACATACAACAGCCGTTGATGTACCAGTCATGGTTCACTTGCTGAAGCGAGTAATATCCCTATGGGTCCACTAACGGGGATCGATCCCAAACTGACTAGGTATCAAGCGAGGGCTTTACCACTGGGCAATGGCTCGCCCTGCTCTGAAAAATAAAGGCACATGTTTGCAATACATAGAAAATCAAAGATAAACAAATATTTTTCTTTTTCTTCATCCCTTCAGTGGACTCATCAGGGTAGTTTTTATTTCATCCAATGAACCACGACTGGTATATCAAAGTTTGTGGTATATGTTATCCTGCCTTTGGGATGGTGCATATAAAAGATTCCTTGTTACTAATGGAAAAATGTAGCGGTCTTCATATCTAAGAATATATGTCAAACAATTACCAAATGTTTGATATCCAATAGCCGATGATTAATAAATCGATGTGCTCTAGTGGTGTTGGTAAAAACTTAATTTTTTTACTTTCTTCTTCTTGAAACCAAATTCTACCAGAATCCCTGACATATAGCATATCATTTTGCAGCAGGGCCTAACCTACAGCAATTTATATCTCAACAATGGCAGTCAGTGCCGTCGTCAAGTTCGAGCTGTTAAGTTTCAGACCTGTCATTAAGGCATACGATTTGTTAATCATTGATTATTGGATGTTAAAACATTTGATAAATCTGACACATGGTCTTAGAGGAAACGTGTTACATTTTTCCATTAGCAATAAGTGATCTTTACATGTATATTAGTTCACCAAGGTAAACATCTATGGTCTATTTTTTTTAATTTATTGGACCTCCGGCATGTGCAGCAATAAATATCACAATAATAAATATTGTGCCAGAGATGTTTATAAATCTTGATGAACTACATGTATATATATGCACTTTGCCACAGACAGGACAGCACATACCACGACCTTTGATATACCAGCTGTGGGGCACTGGTTGTGCTGGGGTGGGTGGGTGGAGCAATCAGAGAATGGGACCACCAAAGGAGTATTGATCCTACATCTTAGTGTTTTCCCTATCTTGTTTTACCATGGCACAGCACACTGCGGCCCTGTGATTAAAGTAGCCTTTCAATAATTAATTCTAAAATTGTCTTTATAAAACACTCAGAAAATTTATTATTAATTAATTAAATATGCCAATTATTCATTAAAGCAAGCACATTAATTACATTTATTTTTATTATAATTTTTTTTATGAAAAAAGGTGCCCTGAATATTGTGAAAATGCTCCAAAAGACAGGAGAGTGGGAGGGATGGAGGAGTTGGGGAATGATAGTTGACCGGGAGAATGAGAGAAAGAGGGAGGGAAAGAGATATATAGACAGAAAGACAGACAGACAGACAGAAAGAGTATATAAATATCCCAATATTTTGAAAGTTACAAATAGTTTAAATTTTATCCTTCCACACAGGTGACAGGGACGTCCAATTCACTAACTTATTGACCATGTTGACAGCCATGTCTGATGTCAACACGGTGAATTCAAGAAGTGGTCGGTCTTGTGGATAGTATTCAATAAGTTTTTATGTAATCTGGTTTTACAAGAATATCTACACATTGAATGAACTTACACATTAGCTCCACTAAATACATATCTATAGGCTTACTGCGGAAATTCGTTCGTAGTAAACGTTGACTTTGAACTGTCAACCTTTCACATTACGGAAACAATCAACAAACTCAAGAGGTGGAAATTACACACAGAATAGCCTGTGCCGATCGCTTGTGATCACTACAAATAAACGTTTTCAACAAAATAAATTTAAAATATTAACAGCAGTTCAATAATATAATATATTTCAGTTAATAATCAGTAACATATTGAGATATTATACACTAAGTTAATCAAATTGGCCAATGAATTAATTGTTTGTGACTATGGCGACAAGTGGTTTTCCTTCCATGACTTCCGTTACAGAAGAGTAAAGACATCAGGTTTGAGGTCACAAGCAAGATCATGTAAAGCGACAACAATGAACATAATAAGCTCACAAATCATGTCAGCGCTCAGTAGAAGATTTTTTACACCGAAGTTTGTCCAGTGTTGCAAAGTAAGAACTCTAAAAATGGTACAGACATTAAGCCCCCACCCCATTCATGATGCTATGGCATCACCATCACAATGTTGAATGTTGAAAAATGGCCTACTTGGCTACTAGCCTAGTATTATGAACGTTCGCTATAAGTATGGTAAGGTTGTGTATGTGTATAAAATAATTGTGTGTGTGTGTGTGTGTTGGTGCATCATGCATGCATATTCAGTATCTAGTCATTACTGGTCCTTTACTATAACTATCAGGACACAATCCTTGGTGCATATGTCGAGAGGTGCTTTAATATGGAGACATTTAATATGGTTTCAAGACATTTGATACAGAGGTATCATATAGAACTATATATAACCGGGCAGTGGCAGGCGGTATGCGGTCAAAACGGCCCCATGATGAAACGGCCCTGAACATGTAAGTCAAAACGGCCAAAGAAAAAAGTCAAAACGGCCAAAAGAAATAACAAATAACATCCCAACAACAAACTGCACAAATGAGGAAGTAGGATTCTAGGAATAAGAAATATTTTTATACACAAGGCAATGTATATACAATGGCTATTTTCTACTGTAGCACCCGACTTAAAAACAATTCACATATTAATCACTAATACACACACTAGAGGGAGAAACCTGTCAGCAGATATGTATTTAACCAGAACATTATTAAAAGGGGTTGCTGTCGGGTTTCTTCCTGTAGTTTGTGTATTTTTTATTAATATGAGAATTAGTTTTTTTTATCCGGGAGCACAAAAAAGGTCAGTCAGGGTTTCTACCAGAGGGTAAAGTGCTATACCCACATTTTTGTGCAGATTTTTTTTTTTTTAAGTTAACATTTTGACCAAATTAATTACTCTCATTACTGTATGATTTTCTTAACCCTAACCCTAGACTTAACCCATTTTCTTTCTGGGGAGGCCCCCCATACTGTTGACTGTGGCTGCATTCAATTTCTTATCGCCATACCCAAAAATTTCTTTCTGGTAGAAACACTGTCATTGTAAAGGTATTTAACGTCAAACATAGAACTGTTGTTTTATTAGAACGGGAATCTTTGACTACCATTTGGTAAGCAGTGATTGCACAGAATTTATATAGACTGGTGTCTGACAGAAAGAGAGCGTTGATTATATACTGCCCAAATGTCCATCTAGCTCTTTTACCATTAGAGTACTCTGGCTGCTATAGCACTATATTAAATTATGTGTAATCTTAAACAAACCAAAATAAGCAACTGTTTTATGACACTGTCAGTGACAAAGTGCTAGTTTGCATCATTGTGTAAGACTCTAAGTATCTTATTATTTAATATTAGGTGATAGTTTTGGTGAAGTCATGTTACATTTTAAAAGTACTTTCCTTTATAATTACAGATTTCTGTTTCTAACATAAAAAAATTACTGGAAGTATTTATAAATGTCTTTTTTTTTTTTTTCCTTTCAGTGTTGCAGCATGTGGCATCCAAGAAATTATCATTCATTGAGATCACAAACAGATGTTTCTCAAGAAGTGAAATCATCAAGCCAGTCACAATATCCCATGATTCCTAGTTTTCATTTGACAAAAGTAAGATATATATACTATAATACAATACATTTGTGTATATCCAGGAATATATAGACATTTTGCAGAGAAAGTAACAACAAAATAAGCATAGATACATTTAAATTTACTAACTTAAAGGGGCAACCTATAAATTACATAATGATGAAAAATATTCCTTTATTTTCTTGTGAAAAATACAGACTATATCTTGAATTACATACACTTATAATGATTAGCAAATCTGTAGAAAAATTAGTTATTCAGTTATCAGTTGTCATGGTGATCCCTGTTATTATGTTATTTATGTGTTTCAGAGATTTCAGTCGTCAAGTTCCACTTCGGTGCTCGATCAAACATGGTGGAATAACTTCAAATATACGATGGGTGGCATAAAGTCCAAAATACCTGGACTGTCAAGAGAACTGACGAACCCCAAAGTAGTGAGTAACTTCAAATATACGATGGGTGGCATAAAATCCAAAATACCTGGACTGTCGAGAGAACTGACAAACCCCAAAGTAGTGAGTAACTGTCAGCATGTTGACAGGCATACAAATGATAGGGGGGAGAAAGGAGGGGATGCCTTTAAAATGAAAAGAAATTTCGATAATAAAAATGAATGCTAGATTTTCATTTTCTTTTTAAAATGGGGTGAGGGTTGGAAATAAAACAATTGAAGAAATAAACAGGTTTTTAAATTTGTTGTATATTTGTTTGCTGGGCTTCTAGATTATAGTAGCCAAACTCCCATGGCTAGTGATATTTAATGTTGGGCTAGCAAATACTGGTAACTACTATTGCCATGCCCAATGGCTAGTGAAGTTTTTTTCAAATGTTACAGTTAAATCAATTTTGTAAATATGAATATCGTTTCCACACCTCAACCCCCCAATGTTGGTGTTTTATGACTCCATCTCCCTGTTTAGGTGACATATCTGGTTATTACTATTATTTAGTAAAAATTTGTATTAAAGTAAAGTAGGGCTAGTGAATTTTTAATCGTGTCTAGTAAAACATTTTAAATCACTGATCCCATGGCTAGTGGATTTTATAAACTTTCTAGAAGCCCTGCTTTGTAGCATAAATTAAAAAAAAAAACCACAAGGGTTCAAGTTAAATTAATAAATTGGAACCACCCTATTCATATCACATGTATATATACACATATATATATATATATGTTGCTATATATTTAATAGAATGTCCATACTACACCAAGCAAATTGTCCAGTGTATGACCATTTAACTATTTTCTTTTACATACTGCAAGTTCTAGATCAATAAAACTTGGTTTATAGTTGCATATATATAGTGGACAATATTTCAAAATGTTAGTAAACGATAACTTGATTCATAGGTAACTAATTGTTTGGTTATACAAATAATGTTTTCGTGGTGAATAAAGTTCTGATGATCTTTGTAACTTTTAATTTTAGAAGCAATTTTTTCTTATTAGCCAGGCCTTCTAGATTATGGTAGCCCCACTCCCATGGCTAGTGATATTCAATGTTGGGCTAGTAAATAACTACTATTGCCATGCCAGACAGGGCTTCTAGATTATGGTAGCCCCACTCCCATGGCTAGTGATGTTCAATGTTGGGCTAGTAAATAACTACTATTGCCATGCCAGACAGGGCTTCTAGATTATGGTAGCCCCACTCCCATGGCTAGTGATATTCAATGTTGGGCTAGTAAATAACTACTATTGCCATGCCAGACAGGGCTTCTAGATTATGGTAGCCCCACTCCCATGGCTAGTGATGTTCAATGTTGGGCTAGTAAATAACTACTATTGCCATGTCCGACAGCTAGTGAAAACCATTTCTCAAATGTTGCAGTTAAGTCTGTTTAGTAAATATAAATATCCTGCCCACCCCAACCTCCAGTGTTAGTGTTGTTAAGCTCTATCTCCCTCTTTATGTAACATATCTGATTATTACTATTAGTAAAATTGTATTAACGTAAAGTAAAGTAGGGCTAGTGAATTTTTAATCATGGCTAGTACTTTTTTAAAATCACTGATCCCAGGGCTAGTGGATTTTATAAAATTCTAGAAGCCCTGATCTTGAGGTTTGTAACTTTTAATTTTAGGAGCAATTTTTTCTTATTAGCTATGAGTATCAACTATAAATAAATCTTATTGTTTTCAGACTCTGTCAGGATTCACGCTCTATCTATGTTGTGCACAGGTTGTTGACCATCATGAAAATTTTGAAGGTTTGTTATCATTTTTATTCATGTTTGACACCTTGGGGGTCATTCAGCAAATATCTAATGCTCCATAGATGGGGGGGGTCATGGGGTGTGTCGCAATCGTGAACATGTTTAAGGTTCATTCTCATGTTTATTCGTTATAACACCTTGGGATCATTTTGCATTATGTAATGCTCCAGAGATGAGAGATAATTAGATGTTACAAACATCATGGGGAAGGGAAGGCTATCTTTCTTAAAAGTTTTCAAAAAATGTCTTGTTTTTATGTTTAACATATATGCGTCCAGTCATGACTAGCGTGTTCTGTTGTATGAATTTGGTTTACCATAGTGGCAAAACAAATGTACAAAAGAAAAGCAATTAACATTGTATATGTTACATCACATGAACCGTGAACAGTAACTAATTTGAGAGATTGGTGTGGTCTTTACATTGCAAATCAAGAGGAGGGGAATTAAAAAGTTACATTTCTGCTTTATACAATAGTTGAATAGCTTCTTCATTAATATTTTGTACTTTTTTATTTTATTTACTGAATTAATAAAATAAGTGAAAACCTTAAAATCTCGTCATAGGATAGTTGGAATTTGTCATTGGTGGTATCAAAATAGATCTGTTATTATTATACAAAACATGCATGTATACTAAATATATATACACACAAATAATTTGATATATTCAGAGTTCGACAAAATATGCTAGCCCAGGTCTGTGATTAGTGCATTTTCAAGTCAGGGTGGTGACAAACACTAATGCACCAGCCTGATGGGGCTTGAAAAAATAAATACCAATAATTTCTAAAATTATTCTACATGAAATTGTACCTATATGTTTCAGTGTAATTGTATCATGATGAGATAGTCCATTGGGCTATTTCTCGTTCCAGCCAGTGCACCATGACTGGTATACCAAATGCTGTGGTATGTGCTATCCTGTCTGTGGGATGGTGCATATAAAAGATCCCTTGTTACTAATGGAAAAATGTAGCTCTTTTTCTTTCTTTAAGACTATATGTTGCAATTACTTAATGTTTGACATCCAGTAGCCGATGATTAATAAATCAGTGTGCTCTAGTGGTGTCGTTAGATAAAACAAAACATGATGAGATATAAATAATATTCTAACACAGTACATAATGCTTTCTAATACCTCATAGGGGAGGCTTTACGGAAGTTTACCATTCGCATGAAAAGCGTTATGTAGACCAAAATAGATTACGTAACTTGTATTGGGAGGCAGGCAGTCTGCCAGAAAATAATTTATGGTACGTCGTAATAAACATGGAACAGGTTAAACGTGGCCTTTACTGGGTGGATCTGGGCTTGGAATGTTTTGGAATTTAATCCTGTATTTCAATTTTGATACACATTGACACAATTTGAAGAGCAATTTCCTTTACTATGATCTATCTAAAAAAAACCTACATTTTCATACAGGCTATTACTCCCATTACTTGCCAAGATTGTAGGGTATGTAATTTTATCCTCAGTAACCTCAGGAAAAAAACTCTTGAAGGGTATAACAGCTTTTTAGACTAAATGCATAATTTGAATTTACGGAGGTCTGAATGCTAACCATTAAGTCACTGTCAAGTCTGCCCCGGATTGAGCCCCTGGCTTCCCAGAGACCAAACCCTGGGGCGGACATGCTCAAAACCTTCATGGTTAAAGTATACTGCACTACACTGTCAAGACTCTGGACAGGCAGCCCAGATAGCTCAGGTGTGTGCCTTGGACAGCATGCTTGAACTAAACTTGGATATGAGTCTAAAATATACTAATTGAAATTAAATTGAATTATCTATTCCGTACCTGAATGTAGCAGTATGTGAAATGCACAGCTCTGTAATCGTGTAGCCGAGATTTGAAAGAAAACAGATGTGAGAAAATATATCTCGTACAGGAAAAATGACTGCGGGATTATCCGCTTTGTTGCGCGAGGTCCTAGATTAATGTGTCAGAGATTGGATTAAATCAGTTCACGAGATTAAGCGGCGGATTATCTCGTTAATGTTACCTGTAATAGTGTGACATGAATGGAACATTCTCAAGCAGCTTTGTCACTGGCACAGTGGTTGCATCTTCATGTTTAGGACTACTAGGTAGTGAGATCGCATCCCAGTACCAGATATGTTTTGGGGTTTTTAATAATATTTTGGGGGAACTGTAATTAAGATACATGTATAACTAAGATGGAGATATTTGATGGTTGATGCACTAACTTAAGGCTGGTAGGCATTGGGTTCGAATCCCAGTACCAGATATGTATGTTTTTTTAAAGATATTTTGGGGGAACTGGAATTAAGATACATGTATAATTAAGATGGAGATATTTGATGGTTGATTCACTAACTTAAGGCTCGTAGGCATTGGGTTCGAATCCCAATACCAGATATGTATTATTTTTAAAAAATATATTTTGGGGGAAATGGAATTAAGATACATGTATAATTAAGATGGAAATACATGTATTTGATGGTTGATTTACTAACTTAAGGCTGGTAGGTACTGTGTTCACATCCCAGTACCAGATGTTTATTTTTAAAATATATTTTGAGGGAGCTGTAAAGGTACATGCATTTTCAAAACAGAATTACAAACATTGTCGATGGTTGATTCAGAACCTTAAGGCTGGTAGGTACTGGGTTCATGTCTCGGTCAGGGCTAGCTTTGGGTGAGCAAAATATTTCGCCAAATTGTCTATTAAACTTCGAAAATTGCAGAAATCGACAGTTATTTTCAAAAAAAATTCAATTATGTCATGAAATTATTTCGCCAAATTAAAATAAAATTCGCTGTTGGTGCAGTTGGCGACTGCCAGAGCTAGCCCTGCCGGTACTGGCTCTCACTGAGGGAGAGTTATATAACAACTGAGTGATGAGTGTGTACGGCCGTTATACACTGACTTCTCACCGAGGAAGAGTTATATAACAACTCAGTGATGAGTGTGTACGGCTATTATACACTGACTTCTCACTGAGGGAGAGTTATATAACAACTCATTGATGAGTGTGTACGGCCGTTATACACTGACTTCTCACGAGGGAGAGTTATATAACAACTGAGTGATGAGTGTGTACGGCCATTATACACTGACTTCTCACCGAGGGAGAGTTATATAACAACTCATTGATGCGTATGTACGGCCATTATACACTGACTTGTCACCGAGGGAGAGTTATATAACAACTCATTGATGAGTGTGTACGGCCATTATACACTGACTTCTCACCGAGGGAGAGTTATATAACAACTCAGTGATGAGTGTGTACGGCCATTATACACTGACTTGTCACCGAGGGAGAGTTATATAACAACTCATTGATGAGTGTGTACGGCCATTATACACTGACTTCTCACGGAGGGAGAGTTATATAAAAACTCAGTGATGAGTGTGTACGGCCATTATACACTGACTTGTCACTGAGGGAGAGTTATATAACAATTGAGTGATGAGTGTGTACGGCCGTTATACACTGACCTCTCACCGAGGGAGAGTTATATAAAAACTCAGTGATGAGTGTGTACGGCCGTTATACACTGACCTCTCACTGAGGGAGAGTTATATAACAACTCAGTGATGAGTGTGTATGGCCGTTATACACAGACTTCTCATGGAGGGAGAGTTATATAACAACTCATTGATGAGTGTGTACGGCCGTTATACACTGACTTCTCACTGAGGAAGCGTTATATAACAACTGAGTGATGAGTGTGTACGGCCGTTATACACTGACTTCTCACTGAGGGAGAGTTATATAACAACTGAGTGATGAGTGTGTACGGCCGTTATACACTGACTTCTCACTGAGGGAGAGTTATATAACAACTGAGTGATGAGTGTGTACGGCCGTTATACACTGACTTCTCACTGAGGGAGAGTTATATAACAACTGAGTGATGAGTGTGTACGGCCGTTATACACTGACTTCTCACTGAGGGAGAGTTATATACGTTTATAACACATGACTTCTCACTGAGGGACGTTTATATAACAACTCAGTGATGAGTGTGTACGGCCGTTATACACTGACTTCTCACTGAGGGAGAGTTATATAACAACTGAGTGATGAGTGTGTACGGCCGTTATACACTGACTTCTCACTGAGGGAGAGTTATATAACAACTGAGTGATGAGTGTGTACGGCCGTTATACACTGACTTCTCACTGAGGGAGAGTTATATAACAACTGAGTGATGAGTGTGTACGGCCGTTATACACTGACTTCTCACTGAGGGAGAGTTATATAACAACTGAGTGATGAGTGTGTACGGCCGTTATACACTGACTTCTCACTGAGGGAGAGTTATATAACAACTCAGTGATGAGTGTGTACGGCCATTATACACTGACTTGTCACCGAGGGAGAGTTATATAACAACTCATTGATGAGTGTGTACGGCCGTTATACACTGACTTCTCACTGAGGGAGAGTTATATAACAACTGAGTGATGAGTGTGTACGGCCGTTATACACTGACTTCTCACTGAGGGAGAGTTATATAACAACTGAGTGATGAGTGTGTACGGCCGTTATACACTGACTTCTCACTGAGGGAGAGTTATATAACAACTGAGTGATGAGTGTGTACGGCCGTTATACACTGACTTCTCACTGAGGGAGAGTTATATAACAACTCAGTGATGAGTGTGTACGGCCGTTATACACTGACTTCTCACTGAGGGAGAGTTATATAACAACTCAGTGATGAGTGTGTACGGCCATTATACACTGACTTGTCATTCACAAGGAACTGATCATTAATTGCTATCCTGGATGATGAAGGAAGGAACAAATGTTTTATTTAACGATGCACTCAACACATTGTATTTATGGTTATATGGTGTCAGACATTTGGTTAAGGACTAGACAGATATTGAGAGAGAAAACCTGCTGTCACCACTTCACGGGTTAGTCTTTTCGATTAGCAGCAAGGGATCTTTTATATGCACCATCACACAGACAGGATAGTACATACCACAGCCTTTGTTACACCAGTTGTGGAGCACTAGCTGGAACGAGAAATAGCCCAATGGTTCCACTGACTGGGATCGATCCTAGACCGACCGCGCATCAAGTGAATGCTTTACCACTGGGCTACGTCCCGTCACTCCATTAAATGAAAGTAAACAGAGATTATTATACAAGCTTGTGTGTCTTACCGATTTTACGAAACGTGAATCCTGACACGAGTTTCGTAAAGTCAGTACGATTCACACACGAGTGTAATCATTTCTTTATTATCCTCCTTATCCATCATATTATTTTTACGAATAACAACGACCATGTCAAAACGTTTGAAACGTAACTAGAAGATCGAGACGGCAAAATGACATCATTTTGAGGAAGCCACACTAAGTTATGACGTCATTTTGAGGAAGCCACACTAAGTTATGACGTCATTTTGAGGAAGCCGCACTAAGTTATGACATCATTTTGAGGAAGCCACACTAAGTTATGACGTCATTTTGAGGAAGCCGCACTAAGTTATGACATCATTTTGAGGAAGCCACACTAAGTTATGACGTCATTTTGAGGAAGCCACACTAAGTTATCACGTCATTTTGAGGAAGCCACACTAAGTTATCACGTCATTTCCCAAAATTACATCATTTGTTGTGCATGTGAAATCATTGTGACACACGTGTGTCATACTGGTTATATTTCCTTGTATGTCTTGAACTATGTAGGTAATGAATATGTGTATGCAGAATAAACTATGGACACAGTGAGCCAAACAAAAGGGTTTTTAAGTTACTTTTTGGTGAAGTACAAATGTACATATATTAAAGAAATATATTGAATTTCATTGAAAATGCACCACCCAATTTTCAGTTGTTTTCACGTTTACGGTTTCTATAAGTCATACAATAACCCTAACTCTTGTATGCAATTATACGGTTATTTATTCCCTACCAGAATACATCCAGTTATTCTATATTAATTAAATGTAAAAATTCAAATCTAACTGGTGCATTTTCATTGAAGTTCAGTATATATTGGAGATTGGCAAACTTCTTTTTTAATTTTTACAATATACTTAATGTGTTTTCAGTGCTACAGTTACCGAACACTTTCAACTCGTGGTTTCTACTCACAGAACTACACGTGTGGTAAGTATGTCTTCTCAATATCACTAACATTAATTAACGGTTTATTTGTTAATTAATTTTCAAAGTATCTCATCTCATAAACACTAATTAAAACAAGTTTATTTTTAGTAAATTATATGGTCTTGTGAAAACTAATTAATTAAATTTCTTGATTTAATTTTAAATTATGAGGTCTTGAAAATTAATAGAAACTGTTTATTTCTTAATTATTTCTAAGTAAATCAGGAACAGTATTAGTTAATTACCTTATTTATTAGTCCCCCATCAGTCAAACCGAAGGGGACAATAGGTTTCGTCTCTGTCCTTCTGTCTGTCTGTCTGTCCATCCATCTGTACAACCTATAGTTTTCCAAATGTTTTTGCACAATATCTCAATATATTGAGCTGAAATTTTGTGCATAGCTTTATCATGTACTAGTACAGATCAAGTTTGATTTCCATGGCAACTTACCCTTTTTTTACATAGTTATGGTCCTTGAACTTAGGAGATAAGAAAATTAGTTTTCCAAACCTGTTTTTGCAGTGCCTCAAGACATTGAGCTGAAATTTTGTGTGTAACTTTATCATGTTTTATTACAAATCAAGTTTGACTTTCATGGCAATTTATCTTTTTTTTTCACATAGTTATGGCCCTTGAATTTAGGAGATACAAAAATGTATTCAGCCCAATAGGGAACTTATCTTGCTTTAGCAGTATTCGCAAATTGCTTGTTTTGATTTTGAATGACATCACTGTATTTATTTATTAATTAACTAATTAATATGTTCACGTGTCTCTTACAGGATGGTCATGGTGAAGCTGTCTAAGATGGGTGACGAGGGAATCACCATGAGGAACTGTATGATAGAAGCATTGTGGGAAGACTGCGAGAAGAGAGCCAAACTCCTTGGAGTGAGTTCAAACTAAATACATACACCACGGGTACAGGGTCTGCCCTTCATCACTGACACTCCTTCACCCCCACCCCCATCACATATCTATGCCCTGTATTTGCCATATTTTCCTCTCATCCCCAACCCCCAACATCCATATCTACATGTATATCATATTTGTCAACTTCATCTTATCCCCCACCCCCCATCCCAAAAGCTATATCATTTGTTCCATTTCTGGCTTGCAGTTGCAATCTTCCTCTCATTCTCACCCCTCCCCACTTTTTTAACATCTATATACATAATTTGTTCCATTCTGTCTGACTCCCTTCTCACCCCCACCTCACCCCACCCCCAACACAAATATATACATCAGTGGTCATGTTTTTGCCCTGCAATTTCCCACATCCCCATACCTTTAATTTTGAATTTTATGACTAATAAACATATCATTGTATGTCATGATGACTAAACTAAAATTTATTCCAACTTGAGAGTGATACTGTGGTATAGTACGGGCCCCCACTTAAGGGTCTATATGTTCCATCTCCGTCCATCTTTCTGTCCATCCATCTGTGCCACATATAGTTTTCGGGATGTTTTTTCACAAAGCCTTGAGAGATTGAGCTGAAATTATGTATGTAGCTTTATCGTGTACTGTTACAGACCAAGTTTGACTTTCATAGTGATTTACCTATTTTTGACAGAGTTATGGCTCTGGGGCCTAATTTACTAAGCTGTCACAACTTTGCGATATCGCAGTGCAGTGCTAAAAGACTTGCAAAGAGGATACTTTGTTGTCTAGCAGAGCCTAAGAGAGCGTTGTAAATTAGGCTCCTGGAACTTAGGAGATATGAAAATTAGTTTTCCAGACTTTTTTGGGCAATGCTTGAAGATATTAAGATGAAATTTTGTATATAGCTTTATCATGTACTGTTACAGATCAAGTGTAACTCTCTTGAAGATTTACTGAATTATGGCCCTTGAATTTATTAGCTATGCAAAATATTGTTGGGTCAAGTAGGTGACATGTATTGCTTTAGCCGTACTCTCAGAATGCTTATTTTGTTATAATTTTTGATATTTTGTTTTAATTTGGGGGTTTTCATTTCATTTTGTTTTAATTTGTATTATTATTTTTTAATTTGTTTTTATTTATTTATTTTATTTTATTTTTTATTATTTTATTTTAATTTGTTTTATTTTGTTTTACTCTATGTTTTCAGACGGTGAGTCGGTCGGCGAGGAGAGATGGGATCGATCTTCTCGGCAACGTTTTCCTCGGGTCTCTGTTTGCTTATGACGAAGTGAGTTTAGCACCATTTCGCTCTCTTCAACATTTCAGACACACAAGAAATACTGATAGCAGTTTGGTGAATGTTATATGTAAATGTCTTACTGAATTCAATATTTTTATTTTAGATACAGCATTTTTGAAATTTAAATTGAATCCAGAATTATTTTTTTTGACGTTTAAGTTTAAATTTTTTTATATAAATGTGTTGCCAAATTCAGTATCTATTATTTTATTTAGGTAGTTAGTTAGTTTTAACTACATTCATCCCTTCTGGTTTAGAACAAATATTATAGGTGTGGTCTTTTAACCTACTAGGTAGGATTTTAACACAGAAACTTAATTTTTAGGAATTTTATTATTTACTTAAGTTGAACAGAAAAAACATCAAATTGATTAATTTTGTGTGAAAATGTGTCGTTAATTTTTAATATTTGTAACCCAGGCAAAACACCAAAAACAACAAATAACAGAATAAAATTAAACATGCTTGTTGCTCTGTTATCTTGTTGGCCAAATTGTTATAAAATATATTCACTTGCAAACTTAGCATTTTTATAACAAGTTTTTTTTAGTTGGCTGGAATAGTGACATTAGTTTCTAAATGTTTTCAACTAAATATGACATTAAACTTTAAGTCAATTACATGTACATTTCATAAGAGATTGAAATATCTAAATATGGCTTCCATTTTTTGTGTGCGATTTTAACCAATGGTACACAAAAATGGAAGCCATATTTAGAATCTAATATGACCTATTTTTTAGTGGTTGGTTAAAACAGTCTGATGTGATCACTATTCTTATTCAGAGATTAAGACAGTCTAATATTATATGGCAATCTCTTTTAAAGATGTATTATTTTACCCGGTATTTTATGAGGGACATTCAGCAAGGGGTGGGGGGGGGGGGAGAGTGCAGATAAATTGCCTTTTGGCTGTGAGTTTTTGTTTTTGTAGATCTTTGTTTAAAAAAAATCTAAACATATCTGCTAGTCCTTTATAAAGACAAACTTGTTTTTAAAAATCTCACTGATGTCCATCAGTATACACCAGTCATAATACGTTATTCTAGTTAATTACAATAACAAACCCTTTTAAAAAATACCTGATGATCATGGCTCAAACTGTACAATGCCAAATTGGACAATTGCTAATTTTTATACAAAGTGCAGGGATGTAAGAGCTATGCAGCAACGCGTAAATGTGCTTTTTCATTTCGTCTAAAAAACATTTTTACAAATAAATATGATGCGCCTTTTGGCTGACAGAGACTGCTGCACTGCGCACAAGAGTAAGATCAAAAGTAGTATCTCATGATCGCAAGTAGTATTCGCACATAGTACATTCCCGTGACTGGATTTCGTCAGCTTCGCTGCGATTGGCCAGTTTTGTCCAATCCAAGATACACTATTTGAAAGCCTTTGTTTGAATTGGGAAGCTTTTTTGTTCCAGCCCCTCTCACATCCCTGAAAGTTACAACATTTAGTATTTGGCTTACAAACGTTCTTTAAATTAGCCTCGTTTGAATAATTTTCAAGGAAATGCAGTACTCTACATGTTTGAAAATTGGCTACAATGAAATGTTTTCCCATGTGAATCCTGATGTCCATTTTGAATAATTTTCAAGGAAATGCAGTACTCTACATGTCTGAAAATTGGCTACAATGAAATGTTTTCCAGTGTGAACCTTGATGTCCATGTTCTCTATTTCAGGGTTTGCTCGGTGATGACAAGACGTTGGCGGGTGCCGTGTGGCGGACGTTGTTCGAGCAGCGAGACACAGACCCTGGGAACATCACGCTCATGGTGGAATACATTAGAAAACAGGTGAACCAGTTTACGGACATAATAATCATGATGATGATCCTAAAGCTTGGTACATGTTCCCTGGCTTCATTTGATTTTTATTTACTTGGTTAAGCTTAATTTGAGAGGTTTCAAATGTCGAAATATCAATATGATGATGATCATAGAGCTTGGTGCATGTACAGACATTTCCTTTTGGTTTCCACGCTAATGCTGATGCACAGCTTCTGTACTCTTGACTTCAGTGGACTTGGTTCAAGTTTGGAGTTTTCCTTCTCCTAGGAGAGTTTCCTTACTAGGATTCTCAGCCTCTCCAGACCAGTTTTGATTTTGGAGTTTGCTTCTCCTAGACAGTTGTCTTTCTTGACTCACGTTCTCTGTCTGTCCGGTCCATATTAGTCTAGTCTCTACCCTTTGACCAGTCCAGCTTGGGTGACCCTACCAGGAGCTGATGCTCCAGCTGGCATAGCTCTCCGAGTCATTGAGACATGCAAGTTACCTCACCACATCAAGGAATGGATCATGAGATAGACTGACATAATCAGCTTTCACGTACACCAATCCATCCCCGAGTCCCTAAACGTCCTTAAAAAAAATGGTTGCATTTTCCATAAATCATGTTGCATCCATATAAATCATAAAATAAATAATAATAGTTACATGTTAATTATTATATATATTGTGGTATGCTCACCAGATTTAATGCGTTAAAAGATGGGTCTCCTACAAGCTTGCCTATTGCGACCACCTCGATAGTTGCATGTATTTTTGCACCTACACTCTTTAAAACAATTATAAAACCAAATGTTCTCGCCCAAAATGAAATGTTCTTATTCTCACATCAAATTTGGTCACCAGATTGACAAATGGTCAATCTACATCCGGTAATAATTTGGATATTGTTTAATTCTCTTTCTGTTTAGGACATGACATTGATTTTTCTATTAATAAGTTGCCCAATATACTGGGAGTAAAACACTGCATAAGGATATTTCTTATTTTTGTATCATAGTTGAGAAATAATCATTTGTTAGTCTCTTCCAAAATCATACATATACTGAACAAAATAAGAAACTTCCGCTAACTTTGCTTGAACATAACTTGATGAAAACAAACCGGGGGAATAATTTTTATATATGCATTTAAAGAGTGTTCGATGATGCATCGTTTGGTGCAAAAATCATGGCCGTAGGTTAACAGAAACTGGGAGAAATTTTGACCAAGTGTGGTAGGGGTTGAAAAAAAAAAAAAACCCACTTAATAACGGGTATGACCACCTCTTTAATTGACCACTGCAGTGCATCGCAGGCGCATAGAATTGACTAAAGTGTTGATTTCTGCCTGTGGAATATTGTTCCATTCCTGAATGAGCGCTTGACGAAGTTCGTTGACGTTAGCGGGTGGGTTGGGACGACGCCTCAATCGTCTGTCCAGACTATCCCAGACATGCTCGATGGGGTTGAGATCAGGACTTTTAGTAGGCCAGTCATCAATGAAATCAATGTTATTTGTCCTAAGAAAATTTACAGTGTCTCTAGCTGTATGAGAGGTGGCATTATCATGCTGAAAAATCGAGATGTTGGTGTTGTTATGGAACAGAGGAATGACGTGATGAGCGAGAATGTCATCGCGGTAACATTGAGCATTTAAATTGCCATCAACGACGACTAGTGGTGAACGATAACCATGGGCAATGGCTGCCCAGACCATGACACAACCCCCACCCCCGAAACGATCTCGTTCAAGAACACAACAGTCAGCATAGTGTTCATTTCTCCTACGATAGATGCGCACCCTGCCATCACCACGTTGTAAAAGAACGGTATTCCAGCGTCGCCGTATCCAACGAGTGTGTACACGTGCCCGATTTAGACGATGACGTTGCGTTAAAACGCATCCGACATAAGGACGTCGTGCATGTAAACCGTTCTCCCGCAGACGATTACGAACAGTTTGCCCACTGATTCGGTTATTATGAAGCCCAGGTGTGTTAGCAGCAGCAGCAGTGGCAGTTTGGAATCGATTGCGCAAAGGCGTGTTCATGATATAGCGGTCTTGACCACGCGTTGAAACACGCGGACGTCCACGACGTGGCAAGTCGTTGGTGCTTCCTGTCGTTCGAAATCTTACGCAAAGATATCGTATCGCTCGACTAGAACTCCCAACATGCCTTGCAACGTCTTCTGTCGACATGCCAGCATCAAGCATGCCAATCGCCGGTTCGCGTAAATTATTGGGTATTCTTGGCATACTAAAAATGCTACAATGTAAAAAACTTAATTTTTTTTACAATTTTGAAGCGTTTTCATTCACTTGACAACAATGTCAGTAAGACAAGTAAAACAAATTGACCGAATACTACACGGGACATGTCGAACCATGCATGCACGTGCAAATTGAATTTCACTTTGTCGACGATTAACAGTGCAAAAATAATCGATAAAATTCATGAATCCTAATAATACAGCTCAAGGCTAATACTACCTATATAATTTCATTACACAATGAATTCTTTAACACAACAAATACTATATGTACAAATCGGAAGTTTTTTTTTTGTTCAGTATATAACATTATTTTGGAATTTAAAAAAATATATCTTTATATAATTTTCCATCATTTTTTAATTCCTTTAATTCTACATCTATTCAGAATATGATGTTGATCTTTCTGTTAACATGTTGCTCAATATATTGGGAATAAACAACTCCATACGGATATTTCATATTTCGTATGTTGTATCAAAGTCGAGATATAATCATTGCTTGTTATCTTCCAAAAAAAAATGTATCAATTTTTAGATTTTTTAAAAATAAAAAACAGGGACTCAATCTTTCGTGCATTTTTATTTGCTGCTAACATGGGGAATAACTCAAACAACTTTTAGATTGCGTTTGGCAATTTGGTTCATTATTTGAAAATTGGCATATAAATAACAGCTAGGAGACCGTTATTATTATAGATTTTGTTGTACATAACACTAGTGTGTGTTAATTATTGTTAATATTTTGGTGTAATTAAACCATGTAACTGGACATAATTATTATTGTATTTTTTTGTTGTACACATACCACTTAATTGTACATTAATATGAAAAATATATAACAATGTAAAAAAGAAAAAAAAGTAAAAAACAATTGCATATTAATTATTATTACCCATATGGTTAAAAATATCTTGGTACATATCAAAGCGATACGTCCCACTAGAACGCCAAGTGGGATGTAACACTTTTGACATCACACGATGACATCATCAATTGGCACACAACCTTACAGGAACGTCAACGAAACGAGATGAGTGATATAAATTAAGATAGATTATGGGTAATAAATAGGATATTAAACTCGCTACCATTTCATATCATATTTATGTCCCTCATGAAATAGTTTTCATTGTCACTCGCTAAAGCTCGTGCTAAAGTGCTATATATTTGATTGTAGATAAAGCATGTTTCCGCGCAGGACGAGAGATCTATTCTGTTTGACGGCGTCGTGACGTTTCTCCCTCTGTACGGTGACCGCGAGGACCCCAGTAGAGATCTTCGTAAGCTGATCAACATTTACGACAATCGGATCTCCCCACCCAAACCCTCCGACACATGACGCAGGCACTTGATGTGGCGACATGCTGTGATCTGTGTCCCGTTTGACTGTCGACTTTGTGATTTATACACATTTCATGTTGGAAAACATTGTGTAGCAAGACGATTGCTTATCAGTCTCCTGGCCTTGATGGCTTGTGTTAAAACTACATTTAGTAGAGGAAAGGAGGGGATGGGGGGATATGGATATATATGACTGGGAAAGAAATATAGGAAAGGAAGGGGGGGGGGGTATGGATGGCTGTGTCACCATGTTTGAGTTGGGAAGGGGAAATAAAGGAAAGGAGGGAGAGGAAATAAGGGGAAGGAGAGAGGGGGGTATAAGGGGAAGGAGAGGGAGTTGCTGTTTTCCATTTCATACACCAACTACAATTCAAAGAAACTACATTAGAGATGGGGAGAGAGGGGCGTTCTATGTAATGGAGGTCTGCATTTTCTACAATAGTTGTAATACATTATGATTGATTGTGATTTCAGTTGGTTAGTTTGAGCTTGAGAAACAGCTTATAAATTATCAAACAAAACAGGAGTGTGGAGGAGGGTGGGGGGGGGGGGGGGGGGAGTGTATGGTCAGTGTTGCACTTTAAAAAATAATAAATGACAGAAGTGAGGGGGTTTTTGTGGTTTGTTTTTTCCATCTAAAATATTTAAATATTAATGTGTTAAAAGATGGGTCTCTTACAAACTTGCCTATTTTTACAGAAGAAAGGAAGAAATGTTCTCAACACATTTTTGTTTATGGTCGAGGAGCACACCGATGAGAGGAAGCTGCTATCACTGCAATTAGCAGCAAGGAATCTTTCATAAGTTTATTTTGTTTAACAACACTACTAGAGCACACTGATTAATCAATCATTGACATTTGGTAATTCTGACTCTTAGTCATCAGAGGAAACCCACTACATTTTTCCTAATGCAGCAAAAGATCTTTTATATGCACTTTCCCACACAGGATAGCACATACTACGACCTTTGATATACCAGTTGTGGTGCACTGCCTGGAATAAGAAATAGCACAATGTGCTCACCGACGGGGATTGATCCCAAACCGACCGTGCATCAAGCAATCACTTTACCACTGGGCTACGCCCCTCCTCTAGGAATCTTTTATATGCACTGTCCCACAGACGGCTCATATAACGGCCCTTGATATACCAGTTGTGGTGCACTGGCTGGAACGAGAAATAGTCTAATTGATCCCACACCGACCGTGCATCAAGCAATCACTTTACCACTGGGCTACGCCCCTCCCCGCCCCGAGGAATCTTTTATGTCCACTTTCCCACAGACTGGGCAGCTCACATCATGGCCTTTGATGTACAAGTTATGGTGCACTGGCTGTAACGAGAAATAGTCCACCTACGGGAATTGATCCCACACCGACCATGCATCAAGCGAGCGCTTTACCACTGGGCTACGCCCCTCCCTGCCCCTAGGAATCTTTTATGTCCACTTTCCCACAGACTGGGCAGCTCACATCATGGCCTTTGATGTACAAGTTATGGTGCACTGGCTGTAACGAGAAATAGCCCACCTACGGGAATCGATCCCACAACGACCATGCATCAAGCGAGCGCTTTACCACTGGGCTACGTCCCGCCCCTAGGAATCTTTTATGTCCACTTTCCCACAGACTGGACAGCTCACATCATGGCCTTTGATGTACAAGTTATGCAGCAAAGGATCACCAAATAGCCTTATTGCATGTATGCATAACCACACAGACAAGAAAATCCAATGTTTTTACTTTGCAGTGTCTACATTATATGAAAACGTGGGGCTATAAAAATGGAGAAAAATGACAAAGTAAATATTCTATAAGTGTATTTTATTCATAACAAATAAGTACAATAATAACAAACGTACATGGAATTCTGTATGACAAACATATAAAGTAGAAACTGCAGGATATAGCAATGTCTTCGACCGAAAATTCAGATCACAATGTGACAGCTGTCGATCGATCGATCTGTCTACAGGGTGTCTTGCACCTTTCAATTCCGTTTTAAACCTAATTCTACTGAAGAAACCGTGCAATACATTTGAAATGTTGTGGAAGATTCTTTAAATATTTAATTACAACTTTGTAAAAACAAAAAAAAGACTAATAATAAAGAAGACCCCACAAATGCATGTAAACATCTGATTACAACTTTAAAAAAAAAAAAATAATAAAAAAAAAACACCACTTAAATAGATGTGTAAATATGTACAAGTCTAAGCGACATTTTCACAATAAATTTTTTTTTCATTATGTACATGAAAGATTCAATCTATGTCATGAGACCTTCCTATCTATCGGGAATAGTTACATCAGTCATTAAGACTTGTCTTATGTACAAACAAGCGAAGAATGTGCAGGTATTTCCAAGTTTATACAGTTCTCACGAATTCTTAGTGTAATAAATATAGTATACACTGAACACAAGTGTGATATTTTCTTTATTGCCAGAACAAATAGCACAAGACCCGTTTTCCATTAACGCCATTTCACTCACATTTGTGTAAAACAAGTTTTATTGATACTATGCACAAACACAGTAGCTGTTTCACATACGCGATTGCCACATGCGAGTTTTTCAGCACTGTGATGTCATAACGTGAAATATTTATTAGCGTCTTAAAAGTACACTTGGAAACGACGTCAAATTTTGTATGCTAATCCACTTGCGAAAAAGCAGATATGAAAAAGTACATTTCCGTGCACAATAAATTGTGTGTGGAATTGCGTTAATGGAGAACAGGCCTAAGACATGCAAATCCCAATGACTGGGAAAATTTGAAAAAAAATTCAAAAAAAAAGAGAAAAGAAATGTCTTCTCAATGTACAACCTTAAACAGGCATGGTTTTAAGAAGGTGGTGGCACTTCAGTAAAAACCTATAAAAATAAAAAATAAAATAATATCATGTTGACTCGGTAACAAGACTTCAGTTGGCTTTGGTTTTCATGTGTTTGGAAGAACAATTTTAAAACTCCTTTCTGTTTTCCACAAACAACACCAAGATCTTTTTTCCCTTTAAAAAAAAAAAGTTTTATAAAATTGTTTAAAATGTGCAGCATAAGAAGAAAAACCTCACTTGGTGAGATATACCGGTAGTCATGCAAAACACGTGATAATATTATACAATCTAAACTACTGGATATTTCTGTTCGCGAATAAATGGTACTGCTTGCTAAACCTTGAGGGAAAAACAAACCAAAACAGTTACAATAATTTAAATCAATATGATTAAGAATCACAGCATGTTTTTTAATGTTCTTACTGTTTTTAACAAGCATGAAAAGTTCTTCCATTTGATATTAGCTTTTAAAAATAATATCAAAAAAAAAATCATATACTGATCAAAAGAAATGAAAAAATATAAGGTAATAAATATGAGTCGTATTATGGTATGGCGTTGTCCATCTGTCCATATATGTATATCCTGTAAATGTTTCATTCCTGGAGTACACAGTCCTTATCAATCCATACAGGATCATCAAACCTTGTATTCATATAGGATCATCAAACCTTGTATTCATATAGGATCATCAAACCTTGTATTCATATAGGATCATCAAACCTTGTATTCATATAGGATCATCAAACCTTGTATTCATACAGGATCATCAAACCTTGTATTCATACAGGATCATCAAACCTTGCATTCATACAGGATCATCAAACCTTGTATTCATATAGGATCATCAAACCTTGTATTCATATAGGATCATCAAACCTTGTATTCATATAGGATCATCAAACCTTGTATTCATACAGGATCATCAAACCTTGCATTCATACAGGATCATCAAACCTTGCATTCATACAGGATCATCAAACCTTGCATTCATACAGGATCATCAAACCTTGCATTCATACAGGACCATCAAACCTTGCATTCATACAGGACCATCAAACCTTGCATTCATACAGGATCATCAAACCTTGCATTCATATAGGATCATCAAACCTTGCATTCATACAGGATCATCAAACCTTGTATTCATACAGGATCATCAAACCTTGTATTCATACAGGATCATCAAACCTTGTATTCATACAGGATCATCAAACCTTGCAATTTGGTACCAGTATCAGTACCTTGCAACCAGTACAATTTGGTATGACGGTGTGCTGCTAATCATAACTAGGTCACTGCGACTTAATTTTGATGGGCGTATCATGCACCTCACCAACGCTCTTGCTGCTTGTTTGCAGACCAAATTTAATTCACAATTAAGAGTAGTTATGCCTGTATAAAATAAGAAGATGCAACGTGGGAACATTTAACATTTGAATGAATAAAACACAACACATAAGTTCAGACTAACTTGACTAGTTGGAACTTCAGACTAATTTGACTGAGACAATACTGACAGTATTAACTAACACCTAAATGAACAACAACAACAATACAATGGTTTATGTATAATATATATAATAAAGAGTATATATACATCCAAATATGGGGCAATTCCACAGTGATGACATTAGATATTTTCAATCAACTTCTTAATGTCAGGGCAGGAATCCCAGAGGCAGAGTGCTTGCCTGATGTGTGGTCAATCTAGGATCGGTCCCCCTCATTGGACCCATTGGGCTATTTCTCATTCCAGCCAGTGCACCACGACTGGCATATCAAAGGCTGTGGTATTTTGTTTGTGGGATGGTGCATATAAAAGGTATACAAGATCCCTTGCTATTAATGGAAAAAATGTAGCAGGTTTCTCTAAGACAATATGTCAAAATTACCACGTTTGACATTCAGTAGCTGATGATTAATAAATCAATGTGCTCTAGTTGTGTCGTTAAACACAAAAAAACCTTCTTCTTCTGCTCTCTAAGACTATATGTCAAAATTACCCAATGTCTCACATCCAATAGCTGATGATTCCTTAAGATCCATTTAAATTTCATAAAATAAGCCGAAGTTGTCAGTTACCATGCAACTGCCTGACTAATGAACTAAACACGGGAGTGTAGGAATAGCACATCACACACACTTTCTACGCTGGCACGAAAAGACAACAGCAGAAAAACAACTTGGAAGCTTGACTCTTAAGCTTTCAACAACAACAACAAAAATGGGAGCACCACAAAGGTGTAAATTACACAACTAAGAATAAACTCAACATATGGTTCCACATGATAATATATGGTTTGTCAAAATGATTTATCACACAGCTAACACTCGCAACCCATACACAAAAATACATGGATATCACTTTAAAAACCCAATATACTCTTCGACTATTCATTGTCAATGTACATTAAGTGCTCCGTATACATGCCCAAGTACGGTAATATACAAATTACACACAAAACAAACTGATTGCCTTCTATACAATATGTGAAAATGATAAATACACTTATTGTGCCTTCAACACAATCTAGGTGCTCTATATAAAATATGGAAATTACAAACACACACACAAACACATCATGCTTGCATGCACACAAAAACACACAAACATGTATTCCACACACACATACACACAGAGCATGTTTTTATCACAAATTCGGTGCTCAATGTAAGGTGGAAATTACACACACACAGACATAGTATAAAGCCTGTATGTTGTAATTACCAGTGACGCACACCATACCTGTAAATAATATATACAGACCTGCATAAATGATAGTTACATGCAATAAGTGACCTTTAATTGAGTAATACACACTTTACTGAAATAGGCAGTTGTATTACACCCAGACACACCTTATTACACGGTATGTGATATCGCTGGTATCTCATTGTCTCTTCTAATGTTTAGTGTGCTATTTAAAGACTTAAACAGTTAACTAACTGACTGACTACTTGGCTAAGAAAGCAAGCAAGCTGAATTTTGCTTACACCAGATTACATTTTTTCAAGCCCTGTAATTAGGTGAACTACAAGTTTGTAGGTTCGGAACTGTTATACAGCCGAGTGGTGCCAATACAGAGATGTCCTTAATAACACATCATGCCATGGTCATTACATACTATTAGTGACCTTACAACTAAACAAAGGTCCAATTTACAACTAGCTAATATATTAACATAAATACTTAGCAAATACAGTAAAGTATATTTATAACGAACATGCTTAGAACGAACTACTGCACAGAACAAACTGATTGTAAAGTCCTGTTTTATCTACATATATATTAATGACCAACTTGTGCAACTGTGTACAACGAACTACTGCTATAACGAACTAACTGTCATTGTCCCTTCGGGTTCGTTATAAGAGTACTTTACTGTATTGCAGTTCAACCGTAGGACTTTGGTAGGTTTTCTTTACTAAACGTGTTTCTTTTAGTACTTTATTTAAGCATCATAAAGAAAAAATTCAACAAAGGTTCATTAATTTACAACTAGCCAATACCAACATAAATATTTGGAAGGTTTTCTTACTAAAATGCTTTTTGTTTAGTACAGTGAAACTCCTCTATACTGGACACCCTCTCATCCAAGTAAAAAGTCCTGTTTAAATAGGTATCCAGTTTAGAGAGGTTCTCTTCTGTACAGATATTTAAAAAGGGACCATAAAAAATGTCCGGTTTTGAGGGAATTCCAGTTTACAGAGGGTCCGGTTTTGAGGGAATTCCAGTTTATAGAGGGTCTGGTTTTGAGGGAATTCCAGTTTACAGAGGGTCCGGTTTTGAGGGAATCCCAGTTTACAGAGGGTCCGGTTTTGAGGGAATTCCAGTTTACAGAGGGTCCGGTTTTGAGGGAATCCCAGTTTACAGAGGGTCCGGTTTTGAGGGAATTCCAGTTTACAGAGGGTCCGGTTTTGAGGGAATCCCAGTTTACAGAGGGTCCGGTTTTGAGGGAATTCCAGTTTACAGAGGGTCCGGTTTTGAGGGAATCCCAGTTTACAGAGGGTCCGGTTTTGAGGGAATTCCAGTTTACAGAGGGTCCGGTTTTGAGGGAATTCCAGTTTACAGAGGGTCCGGTTTTGAGGGGTTTCACTGTACTTCACTTAAGCATCATAAAGTTTAGCATGTGGTACTCTGCCTTGTTAAATTTCATCATGTTAAAAAGGCCTCCCAGCCTCTTGTACATATTAAAATATAGGAAATATAGGAATTTGCATACCAAAATATAGGAGTTTCATAGGAATTTTGAGGTCAAATATAGGAGTTTTATAGGAAAATTTGGACCGATTATCATGATTATAGGCATTTTACACAGTTTCTAAAGACATTTACATTAGTAATGGTATGTTCTTACCTTGCATATGTACACAAGATACCATCTACTACCTCAACAAATATATACCAAGGCTTGCCAGCAGTCCATGCCGATATCCAGGATACTTTGAAAGTTGGTGCATCTTGTATCAGTAATACATCCTCCTCAACTCATCAGGTGAGCAGGATCTTGATTGGCACTTGATACAGATCTGCCACATTCAAAGCATCTTCTGAATTTCTGACAGGCTGGCTGCCTTTCCCTGCGGCGAATATAACTCAGTAACATATTTTATTCATCGGCATTTTGGCAAAGCAATTGAGTCAAATATAGGAAATAAATCTCAATATAGGAGTTATATAGGATCCTATAAAAAATATAGGAAATCTAGGAGGTCTGGGAGTTAAAAGATCACCGGTGTTGTACACTGTTAATAAAAACATGTAACTACGGTTGATGAAATATTCTATATACAACAGATCAACATCAGAATAACCAAATGTTTGACATCTAATAGCATATGGGTAATATATTAATGTGCTCTATTTGTGTTGTTAAACAGAACAACATTTTTTTTCAAAGCATCTAGGATCGATCTCCGTTGGTGGCCCCATTGTGCTATTTCTCATTCCAGCCAGTGCATTACGACTGGTATATCATATTATCACAGAATATGGTATGTGCTATCCTGTCTGTGGGATGGTGCATATAAAAGAGCCCTTGCTACTAATTTCACTCTAAGACTGTCAGAATTACCAAATGTTTAATATCCAACAGCTGATGATTAATAAATCAATGTGCTCTAGTGGTGTCATTCAACAAAAACATTTATTTAAATTTCAAAGCTGGTAAGTGCAAATGATCTACACAATATGAGTTCTTAATTCACAAGTAAACAGCGTAAATGATCTACAAAATACAGTTTCAGGCTTCAAAGCTGGCAGTGCAAAGATTTACACAAAATGAGTTTCAAATCTACAAGTCGACAGTATAAATGATCTACAAAGACTGCGGTTTACAACAACACGCAACTGCTCCATCAAAAAACTATTTTTAAAATCAGTTTTAGTTTATGTACAGAAACCTAAAAATAATGATAATAAGTAAAAAAAAGAAAACGAAAAACCCACTCTATTTTAAAATCATATGTACATGGTCCAACCCCGACCTGGCTGTGTTTGTTCATGTAATAAGTAATCAAGTATGTAATATATCTTATATGTAACAGCTGGACTCCATAATCAATAGATTCAAGTCTGCAAGATGTCAACTGTTTCTTTTGTTGCATCGTGTGATGTTTTCACTACTCAATCTGGCCAAAAAAAAGAAAGAAAGAAATGTTTTGTTTAACGATGCACTCAACACATTTTATTTACGGTTATATGGCGTCAGACATATGGTTAAGGACCACACAGATATTGAGAGAGGAAACCCGCTGCCGCCACTTCAGGGGCTACTCTTTTCGATAAGCAGCAAGGGATCTTTTATATGCACCATCCCAGACAGGGTAGCACATACCACGGCCTTTGATATACCAGTCAGGGTGCACTGGTTGGAATGAGAAATAGACCAATGGGCCCACTGACGGGGATCGATCCCAGACCGACCACACATTGAGCGAGCGCTATACCACTGGCTACATCCAGCCCCCATGTAATAACTAATAAAGTATGTAATATATCTCATATGTAACAGCTGGACTCTGTGTGATGTCACTGACCAAGTCGTAATCAATAGATTCAAGTTTGCAAGATGTCAACCATTTCTTTTTGTTGTATGGTGTGATGTTTTCACTACTCAATCTGGCCAAGGTGACTCATACGTGTGTATTGGCTAAAATAACTTTTAATAACTAAAGATTAATCTACATGAGCAAGTTTTCCTCCGTGATATGTTTGTAAAAAATATCAATAGTTTTTCCCCAATGTAATCATGCACAGCAGAGTTGTGTGTCAAAGTGTAAGGTGCAAATCAGATGTGTGACACTGATTATCAGTGCAAATTAATACTATTATCAGGGGAAGCAATTGGTGAACTGTAAAAAAAGAGGAAATCTAGTGGGGTCCCGGAAATTCTTGAAATCCTACGTTAAAATCTGTGCCATCTGACACATTTTGGAGGAAAGGACAACTAAAATGCGAGGAAACGTAATGTTCCACGAGAGGAAAACAGCTGATCCGAGGAGAATTCTCACCCCTGTATTATCTATTGTGCAAATTGATACTAAGATCTATATTCATTTCTAGAGTAGTTATGTCTGTATACAATACAAAGATGCAATGTATGACTCAATGTCGGTATTGTGGTATTGACTGCAACTAACACAGTTAACTTCCTGATGTTGTGGATGAGGGTTTTGTATGTAGTCAGTATTTGATGTTACTATTTATATGTTCCCTTATTTCTTCGCATCAGTATATATTTAATTAATATACTTTTATTTAGTGTACAGTTGTTAGGCAGTATACACTAGAGTCTGAAACCACTAGGCCTCACGCTGGAACATGATTTGCTCAAAATGAGGGTTGCTAAAAAAACCCATTGATACAATCTCTGAAATGCAGTATGACCTCCCATTTTCTTATAGGTAGAAGTTTGTTTTGTTTAATGACACCATTAGAGCACATTGATTCATTAATCATCGGCTATTGGATGTCAAACATATGGTCATTTTGACAGTCACAGAGAGGAAACCTGCTACATTTTTCCAAACTGACCACACATCAAGCGAACGCCTTATCACTGGGCTACATCGTGCCCCTAATTACGAATTACGAATGCTACATTACTATAATAGAAATATGTAAATTACAAATGCTATAATACTGTGATAATAATATAAAAATTACAATTGCTACATTACTATAATAACAATATGCAAATTAGACATGCTTCATTAGTAAGATAACTACATGCAAACTAGACATGCTGTATCAGTAAGATAACAATATGCAAATTAGACGTGCTACATTGCTATGATCATAACAATGTACAAATTACAAATTCTACATTACTGTGATCATAACAATATGCAAATTAGACATGCTTCATTAGTAAGATAACTACATGCAAACTAGACATGCTGTATCAGTAAGATAACAATATGCAAATTAGACGTGCTACATTGCTATGATCATAACAATGTACAAATTACAAATTCTACATTACTGTGATCATAACAATATGCAAATTAGACATGCTTCATTAGTAAGATAACTACATGCAAACTAGACATGCTATATCAGTAAGATAACAATATGCAAATTAGACGTGCTACATTGCTATGATCATAACAATGTACAAATTACAAATTCTACATTACTGTGATCATAACAATATGCAAATTTCAAGGGCTACATTGACAATATGCAAACAGTAAGTACCACATTACTATGATTATAATAATATGCAAATTACAAGTGCTACATTACTGTGATCATAACAATATGCAAATTACAAGGGCTACATTAACAATATGCAAATTACCAGGGCTACATGATATAAATTACATGAGGCAGATCATTAATACTTGAACTGAATTGAGACTTGAATCCACAGCAATCATTAAAAAAAAAAACTCACAGAAATATACAATGGGTTTTTTTTACACAGTATCATAAAACATGAACACATTTTTATAATCTCAGATCATAGGGAATTTTGTAAAGTGTTACAAGTGTTAGTGTGTGAATTTTACAGGACCCAATATTTCACATAAAACTGTTTGTGTGTCGGTTACACGACTTTAGATTTATGTAAACTGCCAATCAGTTAAGCCTAGATCTCATTAGACAACGCAACTCAACTGGATGGTTGTGTCATTAACTACATCATTAGACTGCGCAACTCAACTGGATGTCGTGTCATGAGTCACATCATTAGATGACGCGACTCAACTGGACAGTTGTGTCAAATCACGAGTCATGACCCGTTCATACTATACGACGGCCGTCACCTGCAATCGAACATGTTCAGTCATGTAAAATGCCATCGGGCAGACTAAAAATTAATTACAGATGACTGTTTTTTCAAAACACTACATGACTCGATTCAAATCGACAGTCAAGTCACGTCATGTCGTATAATGTGATCTAGGCTTTAGGCTGCATTTCCATTGGTCCAGTTTTAGCTGCATGGATATTATCTCTGCCGTCTGCTAACACAAATTAAATCACCTGATTTGCACTGATGTCTTTTCACTAACACGTGAGCTAGCCATATAGCAAAAAATTAAATGTCCATCATGTGTTGAATTTTTTTCCACAGCAGTGTGGCTAGAACCGCATGGTGAATCCATAAAATGACATATTTTTGGACAATTACTCATGATTGCAAAAAAAAAACATGTTTGCTTAATTAATTAATGAAATCCATGAAATGACATCATTTTGTTTGTTTACCCATGATTATCTATGAAAAATTGTTTTGCAAATTGAACACAAAAATCTTATATTTTTAGTTATATCAAAAACACTTTTACTGTTTTTATCATGTCAAACCAAATTGAAATTATTTACAAAAGACATCTTTATAGGAGGATGGGATGGACTATAGATGGCTAGCTGCAAAGTGATAAACGCACTAATGGAAAGCCAGCCTTATACAGTTAACAGATTCAAATTTGGGCTCATATATTTTTGAAGCTATCTTAGTGCTATGAGATCACAAACCTATCGTAAACTATGACGTTACTATGGCTTATGCTTATGTATTTCTCAACCTACTGGTTTGTAAATTGAACACAAAAATCTTATATTTTTAGTTATTTCCAAAACACTTTTAATTGTTTTAATTAATCAACCTGAAATTATTTACAAAAGACATCTTAATAGGATGGAATAGACTATAGGTGGCTATCTGCAAGGCTTATGTTGTAGTGACGTCATAGCCTACAATGCTGTAGTGACGTCATAGCCTACAATGGTTTTACGAACATCTCTAGCCTAACTTTAAAAAGTTGCAAACTTGAGACAATAAATTTCAATTGCAAGTTTGTGGCAATCGATTAGGTCATACAAATATTATTCACATAACTGAACAATTGGTTACATGGGTAAAAATCACGTCACAGACTTCGCGTTACTTAAAAGTTTCGAATCAACTGTCGCAAAATATCATTCTCAATACTGGTTTTATCTCAAAGATTTTAAAACCAATCGTAGTTGTTATGGGTTTTGTTGGGGGGTGGGGGTTTGTAACCAAGCACCAACATGTTTTATCAATATCCCTGCAACTAGGGTTATAAAGTGAGAAACCAGATTTTGCATTGTCAATCGTTACAGCAAATTAAATTTCTGCCATCGTAAACTTTGTGGTTTTTTACCCATAACACAACAACATGAGAGGCATAACAACATAGGAATACCTCAGAATTAAATGTCTTGCCAACCATAAACTTATTCGATGTCTCTCACAGTTGCATTCATAGATGTTCGTTTTAATGTATGTTAAAAAAACCATTAATAATTAAACAAAAAACATTAAAAATAAAAAGAAATAAATGAAAAATTAAACAAAAATTTAATAATAAAAAAATTAACTTAAAACTTTTAACCAAAAAATATTTTTTGAAAAACATTCGATTAAAATTTTAATTAATAAATTTCTTCACATACATTGCGACTAATATCCATAAACCCAACTACAAACCAAGCTTCACTGATGCACGATCTATAATTTTTGACAAAATGGAGCAAAAAAAGTGAAACTTTAAACATCAAACTTAACATAAAAGCTGACGCCGTTTTCACGCTGTAAAGGGGAGACAACACACAACAACGACGGTGCTGATTATATATTACAATCCTAGCGGCAACTCGAAGCTGCCTGTTGATCAAGTCGCGCCGTTCGGTATATGCTTTCTGTTGCGGTGGCGTGCAGGGTGTCCATTCACTTTGTTCACTTTGTTCACCCCAGTGAACGGCATGGTCGACTGGTTTTTATTCGGGATGAAATCGCCGACAGTTTCTTGTTCCATGCTCTGTGTTTCATCTTCTATGGTCTGAAAGATGGAAAAAAACAAATTGTTATAAAGCCATAGTAGAGAGAATTTTTTTTTTAAATGGTATAAAACTGAAAACAAATTTGTATTCAGCTAAACGCTAAAATAATCATACAATCAGCTTCAGCTTCTATGTTCTAAAAGATGTAATAGACAAACTGAAAAAAACACACCCATAAAACTGAATTTATTTTTGTATTCAGCCAATATATATGAGAAATGAAGCTAATCGCTAAACTAATTATAAAACCATAATAGACCATCTGTTTGCAAACACAGTCAAAACTTTGTCTTGTTTAACGACACCTCTGGAGCACATTGATTAATTAATCATCGGCTAATGGATGTCAAACTTTTGGTAATTCTGACTCGTGTAGCATAATGGCATCTGGCGGCCACCCGTGTCGCATAATGGCATCTGGCGGCCACCCGTGTCGCATAATGGCATCTGGCGGCCACCCGTGTCGCATAATGGCATCTGGCGGCCACCCGTGTCGCATAATGGCATCTGGCGGCCACCCGTGTCGCATAATGGCATCTGGCAGCCACTCGTGTCATATAATGGTATCTAACGGCCACTCATGTACTATTCTTTATATCTCACCTTCCATTTGTTCTTGCCACACTTAGCACAGAGATAGATACAGATGAAACTGCTAGCCATCTGAAAAAACCCAAATGTAATTTATACATAAGATTATTAAGAACATATTTTAACTTCCTTTAACAGACAAATAAAGCATTTCTTTTATCAGAATACAAAAACAGATCTTGGAAAAATTAATTCACAACATATACGGCACAATAATTGAGAGACATGCTCTAAAGAAAAGTAAAATAAAAGCCATAATAAATGTATATTACAATAAATATATTAATAAATATATAGCAAATTATTTGTGTCCAGTGAACATTAAACCGTGTATAACACTTTTTCTTTCGGGATTTTTTTTTTTTTTTGGTCAATGTTTTTTAATAAAGTTCTCTATTTTGAAGTTATTTAAAGTATGTTTATTTAACAACACCTCTAGAGCACATTGATTAATTAATCATTGGCTACTGGATGTGAAACATTTGGTATCTCTGACATAGTCTCAGAGAGGAAATCCGCTACATTTTTTCATTAGTAGCAAGGGAACTTTTATATGCACTTTCCCATACCACAGCCTTTGATCAGTTGTGGTGCACTGGATGAAGAAAAAAAACAATCAGTTGAATGGATCCACTGAGGTGGTTCGATCCTGTGACACAAGCACCTCAGGCGAGCACTCAACCGACTGAGCTAAATCCTGACTCTGAAGTTACTTCTTCTTTTGACTAAGTTACCTGCATAACGAGCCACAGGACGACGTAGAAGATCTCCGTCTGACGGAAGAGTTCCGTGCCAAACTTCACACACACGATGCCTTCAGTCAGTGTCACGGCACTGGAACAGAGGAAAGAAATGATTAACACACCAGGACATTATAATATTAACTACAGCCGAACTTCACACACACGATGCCTTCAGTCAGTGTCACGGAACAGAGGAAAGAAATGACTAAAACACCTGGACATTATAATAAATGATTATCAACACACCATGATATTATAATATTAACTACAGCAGAACTTCACACACACACGATGTCACAGTACTGAAACAGAGGAAAAATAATTACAGCACCCCAACACATTTTTTACTAAAGCTATCTGGTGTCTGACACCCCAGCACATTTTAAACTACAGCACCCCAGCACATTTTGAACTACAGCACCCCAGCACATTTTAAACTACAGCACCCCATCACATTTTGAACTACAGCACATCGGCACATTTTGAACTACAGCACCCCAGCACATTTTAAACTATAACAACCCAGCACATTTTGAACTACAGCACCCCAGCACATTTTAAACTATAACAACCCAGCACGTTTTAAACTATAACACCCCAGCACAACTACAGCACCCCAGCACATTTTAAACTATAACAACCCAGCACATTTTAAACTATAACACCCCAGCACAACTACAGCACCCCAGCACATTTTAAACAATAGCACCACAGCACATTTTAAACTACAGCACCCCAGCACATTTTTAACTACACCACCCCAACATATTTTGAATTACAGCACCCCAGCACATTTTTTACTAAAGCTATCTGGTGTCTCACACCCCAACACATTTTAAACTATAGCACCCCAGCACATTTTAAACTACACCACCCCAACATGTTTTGAATTACAGCAACCCAGCACATTTTTTACTAAAGCTATCTGGTGTCTGACACCCCAGCATATTTTAAACTACAGCACCCCAGCACATTTTAAACTACAGCACCCAAGGCATTTTAAACTACATCACCCCAGCACATTTTAAACTGCAAGTTTTAAACTACAGCACCCCAGCATATTTTAAACTACAGCACCCCAGCACATTTTAAACTACAGCACCCCAGCACATTTTAAACTACATCACCCCAGCACATTTTAAACTACATCACCCCAGCACATTTTGAACTATAGCACCACAGCACATTTAAACTACAGCACCCCAGCACATTTTTAACTACACTACCCCAACATGTTTTGAATTACCGCACCCCAGTACATTTTTTACTAAAGCTATCTGGTGTCTGACACCCCAACACATTTTAAACTATAGCACCCCAGCACATTTTAAACTACACCACCCCAGCACATTTTAAACTACACCACCCCAACATGTTTTGAATTACAGCAACCCATCACATTTTTCACTAAAGCTATCTGGTGTCTGACACCCCAGCATATTTTAAACTACAGCACCCCAGCACATTTCAAACTACAGCACCCAAGGGCATTTTAAACTACAGCACCCCAGCACATTTTAAACTGCAAGTTTTAAACTATAGCACCCCAGCATATTTTTAACTACAGCACCCCAGCATATTTTTAACTACATCACCCCAGCACATTTTAAACTACAGCACCCTAGCACATTTTAAACTACAGCACCCCAGCACATTTTAAACTACATCACCCCAGCATTTTAAACTATAGCACCCCAGCACATTTTAAACTACATCACTCCAGCACATTTTAAACTACAGCACCCCAGCACATTTTTAACTACAGCACCCAAGGACATTTTTAACTACAGCACCTCAGCACATTTTTAACTACAGCACCCAAGGATATTTTAAACTACAGCACCCCAGCACATTTTTAACTTCTGCACCCCAGCACATTTTAAACTACAGCACCCAAGGATATTTTAAACTACAGCACCCCAGCACATTTTAAACTATATCACCCCAGCATATTTTAAACTACAGCACCCCAGCACATTTTAAACTATATCACCCCAGCACATTTTAAACTACAGCACCCAAGGATATTTTAAACTACAGCACCCCAGCACATTTTAAACTACAACACCCCAGCACATTTTAAACTATATCACCCCAGCATATTTTAAACTACAGCACCCCAGCACATTTTAAACTATATCACCCCAGCACATTTTAAACTACAGCACCCAAGGACATTTTAAACTACAGCACCCCAGCACATTTTAAACTGCAAGTTTTAAACTATAGCACCCCAGCATATTTTTAACTACATCACCCCAGCACATTTTAAACTACAGCACCCTAGCACATTTTAAACTACAGCACCCAAGGATATTTTAAACTACAGCACTCCAGCACATTTTTAACTTCAGCACCCCAGCACATTTTAAACTACAGCACCCAAGGGTATTTTAAACTACAGCACCCCAGCACATTTTTAACTTCAGCACTCCAGCACATTTTAAACTACAGCACCCAAGAATATTTTAATCTACAGCACCCCAGCACATTTAAACTACAGTGCTCCAGAAAACTTTATGAGGAGTGACATGAGAAGTAAAATGGAGGATATAGCGGGTAGGGTAAAATTTAGTATGTAGTCATGAGAATGGGAGTTAAAACTGGAGGTATATTGAGGTGGGATGAAGGTGTAAAGGGGGTATATTGAGGTGGGGGGGTAAATGAAGGATGCAGTCATTAGGGGTGTAAAGGTGGGATGTACGACTCACCAGTAGATCCAGCATTGCGTGCCGACTCTCTTGCACCTGGTATCCGTTACATACACGTAGTACTGTCTGAAAACACAACAACAAAACAGAGAGTTAATTAAAGTTTGTTTAACGACACCACTAGAACACTAGAAATAGTAGCCTGTGACAAGCGAAAAGCTGTCCAATTTTTAGACCTAGCAGGTCAATAAGCTGATAGAGGGGGCGGAGTAACTTTAGGTGTGAGATGTGAATAAGCTGATAGAGGGGGCGGAGTAACTTTATGTGTGAGATGTCAATAAGCTGATAGAGGGGGCGGAGTAACTTTATGTGTGAGATGTCAATACGCTGATAGAGGGGGCAGAGTAACTTTATGTGTGAGATGTCAATAAGCTGATAGGGGGGGGCGGAGTAACTTTATGTGTGAGATGTCAATAAGCTGATAGAGGGGGCGTAGTAACTTTATGTGTGAGATGTCAATAAGCTGATAGAGGGGGTGGAGTAACTTTATGTGTGAGATGCCAATAAGCTGATAGAGGGGGCGGAGTAACTTTATGTGTGAGATGTTAATAAGCTGATGGGGGCGGAGTAACTTTATGTGTGAGATGTTAATAAGCTGATAGAGGGGCAGATTAACTTTATGTGTGAGATGTCAATAAGCTGATGGGGACGGAGTAACTTTATGTGTGAAATGTCAATAAGTTGATAGAAGGGCAGAGTAACTTTATGTGTGAGATGTCAATAAGCTGATAGAGGGGGCAGAGTAACTTTATGCGTGAGATGTCAATAAGCTAATAGAGGGGGCGAAGTAACTTTATGTGTGAGATGTCAATAAGCTGATAGAGGGGGCGGAGTAACTTTATGTGCGAGATGACACTGACCTGATAGAGGGGGCAGAGATGGCACTGACCTGATAGAGGGGGCAGAGATGGCACTGACCTGATAGAGGGGGCAGAGATGGCACTGACCTGATAGAGGGTGCGGAGATGGCACTGACCTGATAGAGGGGGCAGAGATGGCACTGACCTGATAGAGGGGGTGGAGATGGCACTGACCTGATAGAGGGGGCAGAGTCACTGACCTGATAAGAGGGGGCGGAGATGGCACTGACCTGATAGAGGGGGCAGAGATGGCACACACCAGGGCGAGGCGCCACACGTTGATTATATGTGGCGGTGGCACGTAGAAGATGTGCTTCAGGAAGAACGTGTTCAGTTCTGAAATCTGAAATGATAAATACACGATTAATTAAAAACATCTACAGTTAAACCTTCTAAACCAGATAACATCGGGGACTGAATATGTATCCAGTTTAGTCAGGATCCGGTATCTTGACGGTGTTTTTTAATAGGGAAAATATCAACCAAGTCTACCAAGTGTTTTTAATAGGGAAAATATCAACCAAGTCTACCAAGTGTTTTTAATAGGGAAAATATCAACCAAGTCTACCAAGTGTTTTAATAGGGAAAATATCAACCAAGTCTACCAAGTGTTTTTAATAGGGAAAATATCAACCAAGTCTACCAAGTGTTTTTAATAGGGAAAATATCAACCAAGTCTACCAAGTGACTGGACGAGGTTGATATTTTACATATTAAAAAACATGAGTAGCAAATTCTATTTATCCAATAACACTTCTAAAATAATATTTTAATTAAATATTTAGTAAATCACATTTCTAATATCGCCTCCATCGGTAATATAATGCAGGGGCCTAGCTTTCATATACACAGGTACGCATACCTCTGCATACCACCTGAAAATCCCAAGCTAGGCCCCTGTAACGTCTTCGCTAATAGCACAAAGTTAGTTTGACTACGGTAACTAAATCTCATGTGTCAATGTCGTCTTCACTTGTAAATAAATTGCCTATTGACAGCAAAACATTATTAACTGGGTTAATAATGCAAAATATCAAAGGGTTTTTTTGACACGGATATATTGGGAAAGTCATAAGATAAATATCACATTTAGTATTAGGTTGCATATAATAATGTATTTTTAAAAAGGAAAAAAAAACAAATGGGAAAAAAAGATGTACCATAGCTCGTAAATGCCGAGACACGGTGAAAATAATGCCTTAGATTTTATTTATTAATGTTAATTGGTTGGAGAATATTCCTAATAAAGCAAAGTTATGTGTGTATTCACATCCATCGCGTAGAAGTAATCTGTTAGCATAATGTTAATCTGAGCGACAACTTAAAGAGGATTTAAATAAATAATCACTTTGCAGCATTCCCTGGCTAATGATTACACCGAGGAGTCTCAAGTGATCGGTTTAGATTACTTGAGGTCAGGAAAGAATAATTAGGAGATAACCATATGGACTTTTTAGATTTGCAGGTGTTATTGTGCATCTGATCTAGCAAATGTGTTTTTTGACTGAAGGCGTTAGCGTGACATTAAAAATGAAACCTTTGCGGGCATCAAATTAAGAGATAATCATATGGATTTTTTAGATATGCGGGTGTTATTGTCTATTTAATCCCGCAAGATTTGTGAGCATCAAATTAGGAGATAACCACATGTCCATTCTAAAGTGAATCGTATTTCTACAGAACTAATTGTATATTTGGTATTTCTTGAGAAAAAAAACAACCCATAATAGGGCCTCCACAAGTCAAACATATTAAGACTCGAATACTCGAGGGTCAAATTCGACCCAGACCAGAGTACCTGACACTTACACTAGATGATAATGAGACTAAGGAATAAAGTAAATTAGCAATATGCATCTTAATTCCAGCGCTAAACATGGATGCCAAATCATGCCAATGAATGAATAATAAACTAGTTTATTTTTTATAATAATAAAACTACTGCATTCCACTCATTCCACTTTTGTTTTCCCTCCATGTCTCACACACAGGTACCCCCAAACAGAAACCCCTAATACAAACAGTGATAAATGCTATACTTACAAATTATTATATAAGTTATAACATTACTGTAACATATCTGACGTTATTGTTTGGGGATACCAGTGGTCTCACAGCCCTATAATGTAACCTATAATGTAACCGGCGGCAACCATATGGCAACATGACATTTAAACTATAATTAAATGAGAGTGTTCTTCCTTGCACGGGTACTTGAGTCCTGTGAACGGACTGGAGTCTTGCTAGACTCGACCCGTGTCCAAATACTTGAGTACTCGTGGAGACCCTACTGGCTACAATTTAACTATAGACCCTTGAACCGTCAACTTGGCCTGTTCCAATTGATAATGATGTCACTTTCTAATGATGTCATTAGCTACCCGGGTGTTGTTTTCATTTGATCCCGGAAAAAGAATGTGATTTACCAATCACATTACCAATCACAATGCTGAACACACTCACCATCAGTTTACATTTGTTTGTTTAACGAGACCTCAAACATTTGGTAATTTTCGTGGGTTTTTTCGTGTTTTTCACATGTAGTCTTAGAGGAAACCATTTACATTTTCCCATAAGTTTGTTTGTTTTGTTTAACGACACCACTAGAGCACATTGATTTATTAATCATCAGCTATTGGATGTCAAACATTTGGTAATTTTCACATATAGTTTAACCTTCTGAGTACTGCAGGCGAGATATCTCGCCCGACGTCACGTCAATCGACATACTGTACACTGTATACAGTGCATTCCCCAATTCATATTTCCCGCCGTTTTGCACACGACACTCACCGGAAACGGAAATATAATAAAGAAAAAAGATTTTTTTTCAAAATGGTGGCTTTTGTTTTGATTTTTTCAATTGAAAATACCTTGAAATTTTGAGTTCAAAAAGTGGTTTTCGGCAAGTATTTTCGCTTAACAACAATGGCGGCACGTCGCGGTCATTTTCAGGGATCGATAGCTGATTGTGACAGCTAATTTGATAATAAATTTGATCGTTTTACCAACAACAAAAATTACCAAATATTGCAATATGAATCGTAGTTAGGGTTTAAAAAAAAATTCTGGTCAGAAAACCACTGTTATCGGGAATAATGGACATAAATACTGGACAGCTGGCCACAAATGCCCATAAGTAAACGCAACTTTTTAGATTTTTTGCCTAATTTTAATCACCGTTAGCTGATCTAAAAATAATAAAAATTGCAAAAAAAAACACAAAAATAATACTTACCGATTAATATATGAACTTTATTTCATGTATTTATAAAACATTTAGCTGAATATATGTGAGTAAAAATTACAAACTTGTACCCACTCAACGTGGTTTTTGTTAAAAATTAATCCAGTAGTCTAAAGGTTAAGAGAGGAAACCTGTTAAATTTTTCCATTAGTAGCAAGGGATCTTTTATATGCACCATCCCACAGACAAGATAGCACATACCATGGCCTTTGATATATTAGCCGCAGTGCATTGGCTAAAACGAGAAATAGCCCAATGGCCCACCATCAGGATCAATTCTAAACCGACTGCGCATCAAGTGGGCACTTTACCATAAGCAGCAAGGGATTTTTTATATGCAATTTTCCAAAAACAGGAAAGCACATACCACTGTCTTTGATATAACAGACGTTGGGCACTGCTTGGGATGGGGAAATATCTAGTCAGAGAATGGGTCCATCGAGGTGGTTTGATCCTGTGACCCATGCACTTCAGACAAGCGCTCTACCAACTGAGGTATAGATCCAGTCTATACAATAGTTAATCAATAGTACTTTGCAACTCAAACGTAAAAAGGAAAGATGGAACAGGAAGAAAAAAAAAACATCTCAAAAGTCAGAGTTACGTTTGTTTTGTTACGTTTGTTTTGTTACGTTTGTTTTATTTAATGACAGCACTAGAGCACATTGATTTATTAATCATCAGCCATTCAATGTCAAACATTTGGTAATTTTGACATATAGTCTAAGGGACGAAACCTGCTACATTTGTCAGTTAGTAGCAAGGGATCTTTTATATGCACCATCCCACAGACAGGATTCAAAAGTGAGAGTGTAAAAAGAAAATGTGAAATGATAGTGGGGATAGATAACTCAAAGGGTAAAGAGATAGAACAGGAAATAAAAATGTGAAATGATAGTGGGGATAGATAACTCAAAGGGTAAAGAGATAGAACAGGAAATAAAAATGTGAAATGATAGTGGGGATAGATAACTCAAAGGGTAAAGAGATAGAACAGGAAATAAAAATGTACCTTAAAGGTCGAAAAGTAAAAATGGAAGAGAAAAATATAGGCACCTCAAAGAGTAAATTGGAATGGTGGAATGGAGGGGGAAAAGAGGGGTGGGGTGTGGTGAAAAAAGGTATAATAGGGAAACAGAATGAACCTTAAACAATTAAAACGAAGAAAAGAGAAAAAATATGAACTTCAAATGATCAGGTGTGGGAATTGGTAAACTGTAAAAAAGAGGAAATCTAGAGGGGTCCCGGAAATTCTTGAAATCCTAGGTTAAAATCTGTGCCATCTGACACATTTTGGAGGAATAAGGACGATTAAAATGCGAGGAAATGCAATGTTCCATAAGAGGAAAACAGCCGATCCAAGGAGAATTCCCACCCCTGAATGATAAAAAGTTGGAACCAACATAAAATGGGGATTTCAACAGTTAAAACATTAACATAAAACCAGTCTAAAAAAAGTGTTTCACTGACCTGCCAGAACACAATGAGGATCCACACTGCAATAATTCTCATGTACGTAGAGTTCGGATCGAGCCAGCGTACATGAGTCCAGCTGGAAGAAGAAAAGACATATTTTGTGAGTTACTGAACATGTAGCACATCTGCATTACTCAGGGCTTCTAGAAAGTTTATAAAATTCACTAGCCATGGGATCAGTGATTTTGAATATTTACTAGCCACGATTAAAAATTCACTAGCCCTACTTTACTTTTAAGTTAATACAATTTTACTAATGTCGTCTAAAGAAGGATATTCATATTTACAAAATTTACTTAAATGCAGCATTTGACAATTCTTTTTTTTTCACTAGCCATCGGGCATGGCAATGGTAGTTATTTACTAGCCCAATATTGAATATCACTAGCCATGGGAGTGGGGTTACCATAATCTAGAAGCCCTGCATTACTACCGTAAACATACATGTATCTGAATTACAGAAACACAAACTGCAGTTATAATTCTGTCGAGTAAGAATCGAGCCATCGCATATCCTGTTAGAGCTGTAACGATACAGCGATACAGTATTGTATCGCAATACAAGTTTTAATAATTTTTGGTATAAAAGTTGAAGCAGAAACATACGAACTTGCAAACATGCACAGTAGAGCAATGAAAATGTAATTTTATTTTACTGTCAGGTGACAATAAAAACTGTCCTGTAAGACGGCTTGTGTCATGTCTTAAATTTTGATTAAGGTTATCAATGTTTCATAAACTTTCAAATAAACAGTTTAATTATTGATGATTGATATGAAAAGTTAAGTATCACGATATGTATCGTATGGCGACCCAAGTATCGGGATACGTATCGTATCGCGACCTCCCGTATCGTTACAGCTCTGTATCATGTCCAGTTAAAAGAAAAGATATACTACAGTAGTCAATTTTAAGGATTTTGATTGTTTGGTAGGGGCTTACATTAAGGTTGCCCCTCACAAATAGGATAGCCCTGATTTTTCTTCCTTTTTTCAAACATGTATTGAATGACGTATATATGTTTACATTCCAATAAAACAGTGAACAAAAGGCCTCTGCTTCTTCAAATGATGACGTGTGTGTGTGTGTGTGTGTGTGTGTGTGTGTGTGTGTGTGTGTGTGTGTGTGTGTGTGTGTGTGTGTGTGGGTGTGTGTGTGTTCTACTCCATATAAATGAAGATAAAAATATGGCTTGTATCCTACCACTAGAGAGTGTGCCCTACTCCAAATGAGATTGTGCCACCCCCACCCCCACCAGATATTGTTCCTATGGGTCTGCTGGTGTAATATATCAACTGACATAAAATACAACAACATATAATATTATATAAAAGATATTATTTCAGAACAGACTAAAATTATTTTATGTCAAAATAGTATAATCACTTAAGATTCATTAAAGCTTTTGTTCGTGGCACTTCTACAGTAATCGTACTTTTATATACATGTAATTCAGTTTTGTTTCATTTAACTATTGTCATACATATCAACTACCTGTAGCTACATGGTTTCGTATTGTCATACATATCAACTACCTGTAGCTACATGGTTTCGTATTGTCATACATATCAACTACCTGTAGCTACATGGTTTCTTATTGTCATACATATCAACTACCTGTAGCTACATGGTTTCGTATTGTCATACATATCAACTACCTGTAGCTACATGGTTTCGTATTGCTAAAAAAAAAAATTGAAAAAAATAATATAAGGATTTGGGGTTTTTTAATAACTTTGTATTAAAATACATTATTGATTTAAAAAGGTTTAGTTTTGGAACGATTAACTATTAAAAACGTGTTGGAGTGATATTATGTGTATAGGGAATCCTAACTGATTCAATGGCACCATTTATAGTCTCATCACTGAATATTATGACTTCTGGTAATGAAATTATAGCAAAACAGTTGAATATTCTATTTTATTACCCTCCTGGTAAAGATATAGCAGTGTTGTACAAATTTCGTACGCACCACCAGGTGCGTATTACAAACTGTATTTTGATTCGTCAACAGGGAACAGAGTCAATTTCGATTGGTTGGACAGCGACCTTATTAGTATAACGGGACTATTTTTTTCATTCATAATTAATGTCACGGTCAGTAACATCCACAACTTTTACTACAAATGTCATTCACCGATTCAGCAATGTCATTCATTAAAAGTTTTAATACAATAGTGTTTATTAATTGTTCATTAATTTGTTAATCTTATACAACTTCAGGGTTTGTGCCAGAGGGTAAAACCGATATGGCACCATACCCAAATGTTTTGGTAGATTTAAATTGTTTTAAGTTAACATTTTGACAAAATTAATTACTCTTATCATTACTGTTTGATTTTTCTTAACCCTAACCCTAAACTGAACCACTTTTCTTTCTGGGGAGCCCATCCCGCCCCCCCCTCCCCCCCACCCCCTGTTGACTGTGGTTGCATTTAATTCCACAGTGCCATACCCAAAAACAATTCTGGCACAAACACTGTCAACAATGAAGATGAAAAAACTGTATTTTGGGGGGACATTACGGTAATAAAACTGAACTGTGCCTGACTGATCAACAGCAAGTGGCTGAACATGTCTGGCCTCGTGCGAAAGCGAATCAGGAAATGTTTCATTTAACGACGCCAAAAGAGAATCAAGATTGGGTGATAAAGTCTGGTGTCTCATAGGAATTGGTCAAGGAGTTTCGAATGGCAAAAACACCCACAATTTTCCGACAAAATTTGACATTTCAGAGAATATTTTGTTTTTTTTAAAGTGAATCTAGCGATGTGGGATTCCATTCACCGTTTGACAAGGGTCTGTTGTAATCTATACTATTATATAGCTGTCCGAGAGGCAACTGGTATCATAAGCTGTGTTCACACTCCCACCAGTTAAACTGGTTAAACTATACTGGTTTAGCTTAAAACTCTTTAGGTTGCAAATGACAAGTGTTCACACTTGTAATCAGGGCACGTTTTGTTCAGTATCGCATCACGATTCGCAATTTTCAAACATCGCTACACAATTTTAAAACATTAAACAGTTGTTGCTAATCAATTTTCAATTGACTAGAAATATCGCTAATCAATTTTTTTAAACAAAATGTTCCTTGGTAATAGGTACACCAGTATAGGCAGAAGTGTGGTTATCCTCACTTGCGCAAGACTTTAAAACAACAATGGACTGTTTGGCCATTGCTAATGCAGATTTCTTGCTTATTCTGGCTGTGACATCACTGTCACTTCAGTCTTATATTAGTTAAAACTTCAAACAAGTTACGCTCACACTTACATTTAAACTGTTTTAGTTATACCAGTTTAACTGAACCACATAACGAAGAGTTTTTGTTATACCAGTTTAGTTATACCGGTATAGTGAAAAAATCGCATTCACACCTACATTTTAAACTGTTTTAGTTACGCCAGTTTAGCTAAACCACATACCGAAGTGTTTTTGTTATACCAGTTTAGTTATACCTGTATAGTGAAAAGATCACTTTCACACCTACATTTTAAACTGTTTTACGTAGTTATAACAGTTTAACTACACTACTTACCAGAATTTTTACCATAGGGTAAAATGGGTATGGCACCATACCCAAATTGTTTTGCAGATTTTTAAAAAAAAATTTAAGTTGACCTTTTGACAAAATTACCGTAATGACTCTTTTATCATTATTGTATGATTTTCTTAACCCTAACCCTAAACCTAAAGCATTTTCTTTCTGGGGGAGGCCCCTCATGCCAACTATTGACTGTGGTTGCATTCAGAACTCATATTATTAAATAATTATGAAATTAAATATTCAATTTCATAGTGCCATACCCAAAAATGTCTTTCTAGAAAAAACACATTTTAAACTGCTTTAGTTATACCAGTTTAACTATACCACTTACCAAAGTGTTTTTGTTAATGGAAATAAGAGGCAAAATGAGTTCATATTCTTCTTACAGAGAAAAGAAACAAAATGAATTAGAAAAACAAATATGTGGCAAAATTAGAATATTAGAATGCAACGAAGAAATGACTAATATAAATATAATAGAAGAAAAAAAACTACAACTAGAGAAATTAAGAGAAGAAAAATTAAAGGGACATTATATAAGATCAAGAGCGAAATGGGTTGAAGAGGGAGAAAAGCCAACGAAATACTTCTGCAATATGAAATCGAGAAATGCACTGGAAGGAGAAATAAAATATTCAGAAGTGCTATCATTTTTTTTAAATATGAAAAATGAAAAAAGCCCTGGGTCTGATGGATTCACTGCTGAATTCTTCAAGTTCTTTTGGATTGATTTAGATTATTTTATCATTAGATCAATAAATTATAGTTATATTGTCAAAGAAATGTCTGAAGTTCAAAAGATGGGTATCATTACCTGTATTCCCAAACCAAATAAGCCGAAACAGTTTTTTTTAAATTGGAGGCCTTTAACATTGCTTAAATGTATTTATAAACTACATGTAGCTTCAGGCTGTATTGCCAATAGAAAAAAACCCAGTGCTAGATAAAATAATAAGTAACGATCAAACTGGTTTCATTAAAGGGAGATATATTGGTGAAAACATTCAATTAATATAAGATATCATGCACTACACAGACGTCCACGATAGTCTAGGGCCCATGCTTATAAAACTTAAAGTCTAGACTTTAATAAAGTCCAGACTTTAACGTAATGCTATTTGAATGGCGTTGCCATGACGTTATTAAAGTCTAGACTTTAATAAAGTCCAGACTTTAACGTAATGCTATTTGAATGGCGTTGCCATGACGTTATTAAAGTCTAGACTTTAATAAAGTCCAGACTTTAACGTAATGCTATTTGAATGGCATTGCCATGACGTTATTAAAGTCTAGACTTTAAGGTTTATAAGCATGGGGCCAGGTCTCCTGCTTTTGGTAGATTTTGAAAAAGCTTTCGACTCTGTATCATGGGCATTTATTGAAAAATCATTAGATATTTTTAATTTCAAAGCCTCAATTAAAAACTGGATTAAAACTATATAATAATTAAATGTCGAGGGTGATTCAAAATGGCTTTCTGTCAGAAACATTTAAATTAGAAAGAGGATGTAGACAAGGCGATCTACTTTCTCCTTATATTTTTATTATTTGCACTGAAATTCTAGCTATATTAATAAAAAAATAACGAAAACATAAATGGAATAACAATCGATGGTGAACAATATTTAATATCCCAATACGCAGACGATACAACTTTTATATTGGACGGAACTCCTGGATCTTTGTTTAATACTTTAACAATATTAGAATATTATACCACAGTATCAACATTAAAAATAAATTATACAAAATCAAAAGCTATTTGGATAGGCAGTAAAAAACCCTCAAAAGATGTTTATCACCATTCAAGATGGAAATTGGAATGGAATACAACAGAATGTAAGATGCTCAGAATAACGTTTACAGTAAATTTACAATTAATTGTTAAAGTGAATTACCCCATAAAAATTAATAAAACTATGGTTAATAAGGAAGTTAACTGTCTTAGGAAGAATAACCATATTAAAAACACTAATAATACCTAAAATTACATACATTGTGTATTTACTAACTGCACTATCAAACCCATCCAAAAAAGAAGTTGACAATTTGAATAGATTATTTCATAAATTCAATCGGCAAAATAAACCCGATAAAATAGTACAAGTCTTATTAGCTCAAGAATTCAAAGATGGTGGATTACAAATGTTAAATATATATAATTTCATGATGGCTTTAAAAGCTTCATGGCTAAGGAGACTATTTTTAGATAACTCAAAATGGATTAAACTGTTTGAATCTACTACTAACTTATCCAATAGAGACCTTGTAATAAATGGAGATTATTATTTGAATATAAAAAGAAAGCAATTAAAAAACATGTTTTGGAAAGATTTTTATATATACTACTCAAAAGAATTTAAGGGTCAAAAATTTATAACCAAATAAGTTTCAGAGTGTATTAGATTGATGATGTAAACTACACCAAAAATTTAATTTATTGTTCCATATTTACAAAAACCCACAAATAAACATCACTGTATACAAGAAAGTCACATGACATGCTGTCAAAGTTGAAGGTTGTCAAACATGAATTTTACACATTAGAACATTCGTTTAATAGTGTGTGAATCCACCCCTGGCGCGAATACAATCGACACATCGTTGCCTCATGCTGTTGATCAGACGTCTGAAGAACTCTTGGGGAATGGCCTGCCACTCTGCCATACGAAGTTGACCCAGATCATGAAGGTTGGCCGGAGGGGCATGGTTATCCCGAACTCTCCTGCCTAATTTGTCCCAGGCGTTCTCTATTGGGGCCAAGTCAGGCGAATATGCTGGCCAATCCATCCTGGCGATACCTTGTTGTCTGAGAAAGTCTGTTACCACCCTGGCGCGGTGGGGTCTGGCATTGTCATCCTGCAGAACTGTCCCGCCGCCAATCTGCTGAAGGCCTGGGAGAACCAACGGCCGGATAATCTCATTCAGATAGCGCATTCCATTCAGAATGCCATCCACCACATAGATGGGGGGTCCTGTGGTGGATAGAGATGCCGCCCCACACCATGACGCTGCCACCACCGAACCAGTGACATTGTCTAACGTTAACGTCAGCGAAGCGCTCCCCAGGATGTCTGTAGACACGAACCCGACCGTCATTGAACTGGAGACTAAACCTGGACTCATCAGTGAACATCACTCGACCCCACTGAACACGTTGCCACCGCAGTTGAAGCGTGCACCAGTGACGTCTGGCCGTTCTGTGACGTGGTAGGAGTGGTGGTCGAACAGCCTGGTGACGGCAACGTAGATTATTGGCTCTCAGACGATTGCGTATGGTTTGATCAGACACTCGAGTTCCAGTCGCAGTCCGCAGATTGTCACGTAATCGGCGTGCAGTGGTTGTGCGTTGACGTAGAGCCATATTGGTGATGTAGCGGTCCTCTCTATTTGTAGTGCTTCGGGGTCTTCCCGAACGTGTACGATTTCGAACAGAATTCGTTGCTTGGTACCGTTGCCACAGCCGGCCAACGACACTCTGACTGACACCAAATCTCAGAGCAACATTTCTTTGCGTATTGCCATCCTGAAGCCAAGCAATAGCCCTTCCTCGATCTTCGATAGTCAGTTGAAGTCGTACCATTGTCGAATTTGGAGTGTGCACCGTACACGAACGCAAGCTCAAATTATACGGAAATTCAGCATTGGGAACATGGAATACACGTGCAAAGCGTGCAAATGAAGCGCTTTGTGAAAAAGCAAGTTATGGGCACTTAGCAGACCTTTCGCTTTCGCCCTAATTTACGTGCAAATGTAAGCATGTTTCGCCATTAGAACTAGTCGACAGTGTCAATGACAGTGGATTTTAATTCATTTATGGGTTGCTTAGACCCACTTTCGTCAAAATGGAACAATACCATGCGTGAATACCAGAATCGCCTCAATACCTGACACTCAGTAAACCAGAATCACCTCAATACCAGACACTCAGTAAACCAGAATCACCTCAATACTGGACAGTCAGTAAACCAGAATCACCTCAATACCGGACACTCAGTAAACCAGAATCACCTCAATATCAGACACTCGGTAAACCAGAATCACCTCAATACTGGACACTCAAGTAAACCAGAATCACCTCAATACCGGATAGTCAATAAACCAGAAACACCTCAATACCGAATACTCAGTAAACTAGAAACACCTCAATACCGGATAGTCAATAAACCAGAAACACCTCAATACTGGACACTCAGTAAACCAGAATCACCGCAATACTGGACACGCAGTAAACGAGAATCACCTCAATACCGGACACTCTGTAAACCAGAATCACCTCTTATAATTGGACATTTTACTTGGTACCATGTTTGTCTGGTTTACAGTGGCTTGACTGTACTCAGTGATTAAATGAAATGTCTTGAGCAAGCACGAAATCACAATTCACATGAAGATTTAATGAGAAATAATATCAGTTGTTACCTGATGACCTTTAAAAAAAAAGACTTTCAAAGCAAATGGACTGTAATGTGATATTTTTGTTTTAATGGAAGAGTTTTAAGTATGTAAAAGGCCTCCGCGTTCAAATCTAGGCAGTATAAAAATGTCTAAACTGAAAGTATGACATCTGGTATTCGAATATAGTCAAGGATTAGCAAACACAATAAGGGAGCGGGGCCGTGTTTAACCATCACACTGGTAGGTACTGGTGTTCACATTTCAGTACTGGCTTCTATATTACGACAGCCCCACTCCCAAGGCTAGTGATATTCAATGTTGGGCTAGTAAATAACTACTATTACCATGCCCGATGGCTAGTGAAAAAAAGAAGAAGTCAAATGCTGCAGTTAAGTCAATTTTGTAAATATGAACATCTTGCCCCCAACCCAAGCCCCCAATGTTAGTGTTTTAAAGCTTTATCTCCACCTTTAGGTGACATATCTGATTATTACTATAATTTAGTAAAATTGTATTTACTTAAAGTAAAGGATGGCTAGTGAATTTTTAATTGTGGCTAGTACATTTTTAAAAT